>NW_027362974.1:322500-500000 GCF_046119375.1 Phyllobates terribilis | reverse complement strand
ACCCCCTCTCTTTATAATGCCCCATGCAGGATGTCACCCCCTCTCTTTATAATGCCCCATGCAGGATGTCACCCCCTCTCTTTACAATGTCCTATGCAGGATGTCACCCCCCCCCCATATTATGCCCCATGCCTCCATACATTAAAAAAAAAATCAAATACTCACCTCCCTCCTCACCTGCTGCAGCTGCTCGGGTCGGGACTCCAGCGTTGGCGGCGTCTTTCCGCTCTGTGCTCCCTGTGACAGCTCAGGGGGAGGGCGCGGTGGAAAGACTTCACCGCACCCTCTGACCTGAGACGTCACAGAGAGTGCAGAGCAGGAAGACGGCGGATCTGCAGAGGCACGGGGAGAGGTAAGTATCCGGCTGCCGGGGCCCTGAGCAAGCGGGGGAGAAGGGCGGGCGCTGACACCGCTCTCCTCCGCCCATAGCCCAACGGGGTGCGCGACCGCCAGTGGGCCCCCCTGCCTGCTCAGGGCCCCGGCACTTGCCCGGGTGCGCCGGGTGCTGACGCCGGCCCTACTTATATCCTACCTGCCTTTTCAATCATAGGGGCGTGCTTGTCATATTCAGTCAAGGGCGAGCGCAGCATTCACTCACTGCTGGCGCCGTCCATGTATTTGAATCCTGTTCCTGACCAGCGCTGATATTGTGGGACGCAGGCGCACTTGTAGATGTCCGGCCGCCTGCGCAGTGAGGCTCTGTGATTACCAGATTCACTGCGCATGCTCTGGGAACATAGCGCGTTAAAGCGCATGCGCAGTGAGGCTGTGTGATTATGACTTTTTCTTCACTTTGAAAATTGTTTAAGTTGGCTGAGGGACTGGGTGGTTTACCTAGGACAAGGAATGGCCATGTGTAAGAAAAACCGCTACTGATTGTAAATTACAGATTCTGTTAACTACAATAAATAAGTTGGTTAACAAGAAACACTTTGATATAGTGCACTACACAATACAGTTCTCTTTTACACACTGTATAGTTTGCTAAAAGGCACACGTTTTAGTGGGAGAGGCCGAAAAATGAACGAGTAATACAACCGTTTATGGATGCTGTAGTGTGGACCCCTAGAGTCAATTCTCCTGGTGGGCCCTAGGCACCCCAGTCCGACCCTGTATGAGGCCTTTACATGGTATCAACGCCTGCGATGAGAACGCCACATCATAGTAATAGCAGAATCACAAATATAAGATTATATGAACAGATTAAAGCAAGATTTCTATTGCTGGCTGCAGAATGAGTTAACTGGGATATCATCAGTGAGTTTGATCTGACTGGAGAAGTAACTACTCTTGTTTTTATTCTTTTGAGCTCCATTCAGCTAATTTATGATTTATCACCTTCCCTGAGCATACATGGAAATCATGGGGTCCCATAGCAGAAGTAATAATTAAGCCCCCACAAAAAAACATTAATATTCAGCGGGGTCACAGAAGAGCATACCTCACAAGTTTGCAACCCTTCCATAGTAATTTTGCCCCAATTGAAGCCCCCTAGTGTTCCCACGTACTAAGATACTCCTTTAATGGCCAAAAATGTGCCCCCAAACACAGTAAGATACCCCCACAGTGAATTTCTCCACTGTACCCTCCACACATACAGTATGATGACTCTACAGTACCCCCGCAAAGTATGATAAACCCCAGTGACCTCTACACAGTATGATGGCCCCCGCATAACCCTCCACACAGTATAATGGACCCCGCACAGCCCTCCACACTGTATAATGGTCCTCATACAGTGTAATGGCCCCCACTATCCACCCAAGCAGTATAATGACCCCCATCAGCCACTTATACAGTATAATGCCCCTCACCACACAGCCCTCCAAATAGTATAATGGCCCAAACACAACGCTCCAAATAAAATAATAGTCCTCACATAAGCCTCTAAACAATATAATAGTCCCCACCCAGCCCTCCAAATAATATAATGGACCCCACATAGGCCTCCAAATAGTATAATAGTCCCCATACAGCTCTCCAAATAATAGAACGGTCCCCACATAGCCCTCCAAATAGTATGATAGCCTGACACATAGCCATTCAAATAGTAGTATAATGGCCCCCACAGAGCACTACAAATAGTATGATGCTCCCCACATAATCCTCCAAATAGTAGAATGATGGCCCCCACATAGTTCTCCAAATAGTATGATGGTCCCCAAGACAGCCCTAAAATTAGTATTTTAGCACCCCAAATATGATGATGCCCCCCAAATAACCCTTCAAATAATATGATGGCCTCCAAGTAGCCCTACAAATAGTATCATGGCCTTCCAGTTTGCCCTCCAAATAATATGATGGCCCTCACAAACTACTTATTAATTAAAAAAAAAATACTCACCTCTCCCCATTCCCCTGCTGTTCTGGTCTTTGCAGCATGTGGTTTGAAACTATGCTCAGCTCGGCACAGTGGACGCGATTTTGGGACGTTATCACGTCCACTGAGCTGAGACATCAGAAGCACAGAGGAGAATGATGGAGGAGGGAGCAGACGGTTCCCTCCTCCATCATTCCTTTCAATTGTATCTGCATCCAGAATGTGGATACAGTTGAAAGTGTGATGCTGGATGCGGGGGGCCCGATGCCTGTGCTGACATCGCCACCTGTCTCACAGTTGCAAAGCAGCTGCGGGGTCTGCCGTTATTAGCGGTATGCCAGTGCCATTGTTATGTGACATGAGCCCCGGGAGAGCCAGTGCCGAGACAGCTGGTACAACACCAACACCGAAGGTGAATATAAGTGTTATTTTACTGGGGAGAAACATAGGGATTTAGAAGGGGTTGTCTGATTAGTGGACATCCCCTTTAAGTAATCAAGTTCATTAAAGGGGTTGTCCACTACTGCACATCCCCAGCTTATTACATTTAGGACTTCAGCACCGCTTTTTCCGGACATTGCTATGACTTGTTATGTCCTCTGCAGCCAATTAGCAGATGTTGGTCAATAGTCTGTCAGGACGGACATCTGCTCTGAAGAAATAGAGTTTTTGAGACTTGTAGACATTATGGAATAACGTCCATAAAAATATCCCAAGCCGGTATTGGTCCTCCAAGAAGCATGAAGCCCTCGCTGCTACTAACTTACTCCCATACCTGGATCTACCTAGATGATGAAAACACTTGGACTGTAAGGTACAAATCAGGTGCAATTATGAAACCTGGAGGGAATGTCACTTCAGGTTGTGCGTAGATATCCGTAGATAGAAGTCGTTATTTATCCGCCATTAATGAAATGTTTTGTCCATTTTTGCTCCACAAATCTGAGGCCGATGAATGGGGGAATGGCACCAATGCTATGGAGAATGCCTTGAAAATTGAAAAGGGCGTAAATAAGGCTCTGCTGGACCTCCACAAGATTGCTATGGACCATGCGGACCCTCATGTAAGTGACTCCCCCATAGCGTATAGATACCGCGTGTTCATTTTATAAAATATCCTCCATGAAGGAACAGTTCATGTATCTTCTGTGACCTCCATATTGTGCTGTTCCTGGAAATGTAATACCACCTGACTACTAGATGTCACGTTCCCCTTTATAATGGGGGGCGTTCCAACACAAGCTGCATATTATGGCACTGTTATAAAGCTATGGGACAATTCATTAGTGTATTTGCACCTTTTTTTTCTAGTTTTTAGTGTTTTTCATTTGCGCCTTGTTCTTCTTTTAATTTGCGCCTTTTTGAAGTCTGCAGCGTTCCCTTTTTTTTCATTGATCATTATGGGGTTTCCGGCTAATTATCTAATTGTGACTTTTTAAAAAGTTGTCACATTTTTACTCAAATATATTTCAAGTGATTTTGTGTTCTGTAGTCCGGGAGGTTTTTTTGCACAAACTTTGCAACATTTTAGCATGCCACTTTTTTGCGATACAAAGACACAAAAAGGTTTAAAGACAAAAAAAATACAGTTTTGATTTTGGGCAAAATCCATGAACCAGGTGCGCCACTTTCAGGAATTTGGCACAAAAAAATCAAATGATACAAAAGAGAAAAGGGACTTGAAAAAATACAATGTTGTATTGGGCCCTATGACGGCACAGCACAGATTTTAGTAAAGGTTTTGCAGGATTACTAAGAGGGGTTCACATGCTATCAATTGTTAAAAAAACAAGCAAAATGATGACTCGGACCCTCTGATTTTCGAGGTATAAGACTACGTCCCCACAATGAGCTTCTAGTGAGTTTTAGATATAGCAGATTTTCTGCCCCATTAAGTAAAATAGGTTACTTGAATTTTTTTCGAAAATATACAGCATAAAAAACTCACCCAAAACTCATTGTGAGAACGTAGCCTAAGGGTATGTGCACATCATTTAGACGCCGGTGAGTTGTCCTTGGTGAAGCTCTGCCACCGGTGGTTTTCACTCTATACTTTAAAGGGAACCTGTCATGTCCCTAAACGCTATTAACCTGCAGATATGGGGTTAATCTGCAGGTTTATAAAGCTGCCGGGCGTCTTACTGAAAGGCCGGCTACCGGGAGGAAATGCACTTTATTCCCCACGGCAGCCTCCAGCTTTCAGTCATAGAGGCGCGGCCGGCGTGGCTTCAGTCATTGTTCAGTACATAGTGAGCGGCGGCTATAACCGCACCCTGGCACTGACTGACAGCCGGCTAAGCGGCCCCTGTAACCGCTCCCTGTAAAGACTGACAGCCGGATCTGTACTGATGTACTGCTGAGCTGTCAGTCATTGCCGGGGCGTTGTTACAGCTGCCGATCACTGTATATTGAGCGGTGTCTGAAGTTGCGCCGGAAGTGTGGCACCCCAGGGGTCTGGTTTCCACAGTAATAGCAATATTACGTCTGTGAGCAGGTGGGAGGTTTCCTGGTCAGACATCCTATGCATGCCACACCTCCTGCCCAGTCCTGGGAGGGGAAGAACTTCCCCTATATAAAGCTGGGGCTGAGGCAGGGTTAGAAGAGAGTGAGAGAACACAGACAGAGACACAGTCTGGTCTGTAGTGGAGCAGCTTTAGGAGCAAGAAAGATCAGGAGCTGTGTGGGAGCTGTGCTAAAAGAGATCAGGGGCTGGAAGCTGTAGAGCTCGCCCTGATTGAAGAGTTCTTACCGGACCCGGAGTCCGAGGCTGTGGGGACTAATCCTTACCCAGCAGCAGAAACCGCCCGGCAGGGGATTTCAGGTCCTCTGGCCAAGAAACCCGAAGGCACGGTCACACGCAAGGGACCAGCACCGCCGTCGTGGAGCGGAAGCTACCAGAAGGCCCCGAGTCACCGGCCATACGGGTGAGCACCACACGGTACACTCAGGGACGTGGGCTACTTTTACCCGCCTCTAGCAAGGTAGCCAGAAGAGTACGATTAGTTGGGGAGGCCTACAACTCCGCCTGGCCAGGGAAGATTCCATCTGCTCACGGACTGACCAGGCCCCGATCGCTAGCCAGTACTCCGGGAGGGTCTACCTTTGCCACCAGTAAAGACCCTGAACTACACCGCACCGTCTCTGAGTGTTTCATCATCCACGTCCGCTGCCCTGAGGCCATACCCCTCCCGTTGGGGGTTATACCATCCCCGCTGCACAACCGTACCACTGGCCTCAGCGGTCTGCCCTGCAGCGGCGGTCTCATGACCGCATTCAACGGGTGGCGTAGTCGAGCAATATAACATCTACTGCTAAATACTGCCGCTCAGTTTGACTCCCTGGGCACGGACCGGGTCACCGCCACGAGACTACTACCCCCATCTGATCCGGCTCCGGGTAAGCCCCCGTGCGCGCGATGCCGCACGACACAGCAGGCCCAGGGGCGCGTCAACTTTTGGCGTAGTCGGCAGGATTCCGTGCCCGCAACCACCGGGTACTGCGCGCCTGAAAAAGAGACTTTTAAACTTACCTGTGGTGAAGATTCCCGCCATCCGACGCCATCTTCCACCTCCTTCCCGCCATCCGTGGAGTTTTCCCGCCGTTGGACGCCATCTTCTGCCTTCTTCCCGCCATCCGTGGAGTTTTCCCGCCGTTGGACGCCATCTTGAAGACGCCGCGCAGGAAGAAGAGGGGCGTGGACTCCGAAAAGCCCGCGAGAACTGAAGCCCCGCCTCACGTCCGGACGTTGCGTAAGGTCCTGGAAGGAGCCCAGCAGACGCCGACGTCATAGGAGTGCGACGGAAGGTCCTCGACCCTGACGATCCACTGCGGAGCCGCGGCCTACGGAAGAGGATCATCGCAAGGTAGGCCACGGTCCACTAGGGGGGAGGAAGATGTCGGATACGGAGGAGAGCTTCACTGCCGCAGC
This sequence comes from Phyllobates terribilis, assembly GCF_046119375.1. Taxonomy (NCBI): domain Eukaryota; kingdom Metazoa; phylum Chordata; class Amphibia; order Anura; family Dendrobatidae; genus Phyllobates; species Phyllobates terribilis. The sequence goes on along the minus strand of NW_027362974.1, from coordinate 493,752 downwards.
CACCGCCAGCGCCACCGCTGCTGCGGTCATGCCTTTCACTATGCCCTATATCCCGGGGGCAGCCTGGCTACCCCAGTACTCAGGGGAGTCACATACCCTGAATGACTTTAGAGAAAAGCTGGATAGCCTCTTCCAGGTGTACCCCCTCACAGAAGAGCAAAAAGTGAGCATCCTGGTGGCCCAACTAACCGGGGCAGCCCAATGGGAGGTAAAGTCCTGGCCGCCTGGGAGGAGGACTGTCGCAGGGATATTAACCCGGCTGAAGGACACCTTTGATACCCGCACCTCAGCTGAGATTAAGCTTAGATTCTACGAGTGCAAACAGCGAGCACATGAGAATATAAGGGACTATGCACTAAACCTACAAGAGGCCCTGAGAGCCATTAAGCAGACCGACCCTGACGGCGTGGGAAACGAGGACAGGCTGTTGACCGAACAATTTATAGAGGGACTATATTGCAATGCCCACCGAACCCAGTTGCGGGCAATGGCCTTACAGGATCCTCATCTGGACTTTGCACAGTTCAAGGACAGAGCCATTCGGGTGCTCCGAGAACCGGCACCGGGTGGCGTTGTGACCCACAGGCGCCCTACTACCGCTTACCACCAGGAGGCGGCGCCCTTGTCGGCAGGGCCTGTGGGGGCTGATGCGCAGGCTTTGAACAATGACCCGGCTCCAGACCTGCACCATCAGGTCCAAGAGCTAGCTAAAAGCGTAGCTGCGCTAACCCGAACTGTGCAGTCTTTACAGGTTGCTGCTCCAGGGAAGATCCAGCTGGCATCCGGACCGGAGGACATCCCGTGGCGTCGACCAAGGAGGACCCCACCGGCCAGAGGAAGACCCAGCGACCGATACAACGAGGACGGACAGCCCATCTGCCGCCGCTGCAATCAACCCGGACATATGGCAAGGTACTGTCCTTTAAACTGGCACAACCTCGGGTAGAGGGCCAACCCCTAGGAATAAGATCACCAGGCCCATCGAACTGGCGTGACAAATATGTGGGAGGACGTCCAGTCTTGCCTGTGGTACTGGATGGCATTCCTATGAGTGCCCTACTTGACACCGGGTCACAGGTCACCACCATCCCGTACGTGCTCTTCAAGCAGTACTGGAATGACTCGGATATAACCCGCTACCCTGACGACGACTTGAGTATCATCGCCAGCAATGGTCAACCCGTGCCACAGATCGGATTCAAAGAGATGACCATTAAAATCGGTAGAGTCGAACTGGCAGCACAGGGACTGATCATTGTAGACATTGACAAGCGCGAGAGTCACCCAAAGATAACGCTAGGAACTAATGTGATTGAAAATTGTCTTGCAGAGGTGATTTTCATTTTACAGCAGGTTGCCAAGAACGCCAGCTCCGGCCAGCAGCGAGTGCTCCAAAAAGAGATCCGGGCACTGATGCGGCGGCAACAGGTGGAACTCTCCGGTGGTGAGATTGGAAGCGTGAGAATGTGTGACCCTTTCCCTATTGCCATGCCCCCAAAAAGTGAAATGATGATTTGGTGCCGGGCAGCTATTGGTCTAAGAGGTAGAGACTACCAAGCAATGGTAGAACCCGTCTACTCAGACAGTAGGCCCACCATTTTGACAGCACGGGGGGTGGTTGATGTACGCCATGGGAGGGTGCCCGTTCGCATAATAAACATCGGGAAGAGAGAAGTACACCTGCCCCGGTATGCCACGCTAGCTAAATTGTTCACCATAAACCAGAATTCTGTACAGGCCGTGGAACCCTTGCCTCCATCTCAACCAGAGGAAGGTAACGGCTCTAAGAAAACAATAGAGGACTGGTGTCAGCAACTACATTTGGGTACTGACTCCACTCCCTCACACCAGAAACAGGGAGTCTATCGGGTGGTTCAAGAGTACGAGAGAGTGTTTAGTAAACACCCGTTAGACTTCGGGCGAGTAAAGGGGGTAGAACACCATATCCCCACGGGAGACCATCCTCCCATAAAGGAGAGATACCGACCCGTACCCCCTGCACACTACCAATACGCCAAGGCGATGCTTAGAGACATGAAGGAGGCTGGGGTAATTAGGGATAGCTGTAGCCCCTGGGCAGCTCCACTGGTTTTGGTTAAAAAGAAAGACAACACCATGAGAATGTGTGTAGATTACCGGAAAATCAACCGTATCACACACAAAGATGCGTACCCCTTACCAAGGATAGAGGAGTCTTTGGCTGCTTTAAGATCTGCTAACTTCTTCTCTACTTTGGATCTCACTAGCGGGTCCTGTCAGGTTCCTGTAGCAGAGGCGGACCGGCAGAAGACCGCATTCACCACCCCGATGGGACTTAGCGAGTTTACCTGCATGCAGTTTGGACTCTGCAACGCACCAGGAACCTTCCAACGGTTGATGGAATGCTGTCTGGGACACCGAAACTTTGAGACGGTCCTGTTATACCTGGACGATGTCATCGTCTACTCCAAGACCTACGAGGACCACCTGAAACACCTGGCAGAAGTGTTCGAAGCCCTGGCAAACTACGGCCTGAAGGTGAAACCCTCCAAGTGTCACCTCCTGAAACCAAAGGTGCAGTACCTGGGACACGTGGTGAGTGCTGACGGAGTGGCTCCCGACCCTGATAAGATCACCACAATTAAGGAATGGCCAAGCCCCTCCAGCGTAAAGGAAGTGCGGCAGTTCCTCGGGTTGGTAGGCTACTACCGAAGGTTCATTCCGGGTTTCACCAAAAAGGCAGCTCCTATGCAGGACCTCCTGATAGGCCAGTCCAGGAAGGCCAAGAACCAGAAGCCGCCCTTCAGATGGGAGAAGTTGGAAGAAGAGTCCTTCCGCCAGCTGAAGATGGCCCTCAAGGGGGATGAAATCCTGGCGTACCCTGATTACAGCCAGCCCTTTATCCTCTACACCGACGCAAGTAACATCGGGCTAGGAGCCGTACTGTCCCAGATCCAGCAGGGGAAAGAACGGGTAATTGCTTACGCCAGCCGAAAACTGCGACCCACCGAAAGAAACCCTGAGAATTACAGCTCATTCAAGCTAGAATTCCTGGCAGTGGTGTGGGCAGTCACCGAACGCTTTAAGCACTACCTCGCCTCTTCCCGGTTCACCGTGTACACGGATAACAACCCGTTGACACACCTGGATACGGCAAGACTCGGTGCCCTGGAGCAGAGATGGATGGCCCGCCTGTCCAACTTTGAGTTCACAATCAAATACCGGGCAGGACGCTCCAATACCAACGCGGATGCCTTGTCCAGAATGCCAAACCTACCGGACGTGGGGGAAGATCCAGAGGAACTGGAAGAAGTTGAACTTCCCGCGTTCCACCGGCATGGGACTATCCAGTATTCCCACCGTGTAAGGAGTAAGCAATCCGCTACGTTCAACCCCTTACCTCATTACAACTGGGCGGAAACGCAAGACAGTGACCCCGCCGTCCGACTGGTGAAGGAGATGCTGACTCAGCCAGATGCCCGCCTTGACCCAGACGCTCCGGAGGAGGCCAAGCAACTGTGGATTGAGAAGAGTCGACTGTTCCTTTACAAGGGGAAGTTGTGCCGCAGAATGGTTAACTCCCGGACGCATGAACTGATCTGGCAAGTAGTGGTGCCAAGAAGAGACGCGGCTATGGTGCTGGAGGCATACCACAACGGAGCTGGGCACTTCGGATGGAAGAAGCTGGAGTTCCTGCTGCGTGCGCGGTTCCACTGGGTAGGCATGAGAGGAATCATCGAGAGGTGGTGCAGAGACTGTGGCCCGTGCCACCTAAGAAGGAAGGACCGTGCCAGCCAGAAGACTCCCTTGCAGCCCATCATCACCCGACAGCCACTGGAACTGGTAGCCCTGGACCATGTGAAACTGGCTCCAAGCAGATCTGGGTATGTCTACGCCCTCACAATCGTAGATCATTACTCCCGGTTCCTGGTGGTGGTCCCGGTCAAGGACTTAACGGCTCAAACAGCAGCTAGAGCTTTCCAGCAGCACTTCTGCCGTCCACACGGATACCCAGAGCAGGTGCTGACGGACCAAGGACCAGCCTTTGAAGCGGAAGTCTTCCAGGAGTTCTGTACTCTGTATGGCTGCCGGAAGATAAGAACAACACCCTATCATCCGCAAACCAATGGGCTCTGCGAGAAAATGAACCAGGTGGTGATAGATCTTCTGAAAACATTGCCCCTGGAAGAACGCAGTCTGTGGCCTGAGAAACTGCCTGATCTGGTGGACCTATACAACCACATCCTGGTAGGTTCTACCAACTGTACCCCGGCTTACCTAATGAGAGCAAGACCTGGTGAGCTTCCTGTTGATCTGGAGATGGGAGTCCTGACACCCGAGGACACTTCACCAGAAGCAGACTGGGACACAGAAAGGCAGCAGCAGTACCGGAAAGTACAGGAGAGCGTGGAGCGAAGTCTCTGTCAAGCTAGAGAAAGACAGGAGAAGACTTACAACCAGTATGCTCCCGCTGTTCCCCTGGTACCTGGAGAGCAGGTCTTGAAGAGGAAGAGACGCCTCCACAAGTTGGACGACCAGTGGGAGAAGGACCCGTACACCGTACTGCCCTCAAGCCATGAGAACCCGAAAGTCTGCATAATCAGTAAGGACGGAGGAGAAACCACAGCCATTGTCTCCCGAGATCACCTGAAGAAGTGTCCCGAACAGCTACGAAGCCCTGAAGAAGAACAAGAAGACCCTCGACCCGCAGAGGAAAGGGAAGATATGGTCAGTACTGTGCTCGGAGACTTCCCTCGGTCTTGGACTCAAGTCAATGGCGCTGTTGTGGTACCCGTCCTCACCTTCCTCCAACCAGCATCTCAAGTACCTACAGAGAAACAGGTAGAGCTGGAAGAGCAGCCGGTCCAGGAGGCAGAAGACCCCACACAAGCAGACCAGGAGGATCAACCCTCTGCTTATAGTGAGCCTGCCGTGCCCCTAGTGAGCCAAAGAGCCCGTAGACAGCTGCCCAGTTTACCTTTGACAGCTCCTACACCCCGTAGCTCAGGACCAGTCAGTCAGCTCCGTAGGTCCACTAGAGCCACTAGAGGCCAGTTGCCCGTACGTTGGAGGATCTAAGTGTTTAGACTGTTTATTTGTATTTACCTGTTTTCTGTTACCTGTAAATAATTGTGTATTTTTAGTTATTTTATAGGTGTCATTTAGGGATTATCCGGAATCCTTTGTACATATGTTTGGAGCGTAACCCAGGAAAGGACAAAGACTGTTAAGGACTCGGGGCAGGACAGACCCCTACCTGGTTACGGCTCCCAGTCTCTTGGTGAAATGGACACCTTTGTTTTCTTCAAAGACTGCACCCGGTTGCGGACATGCCGTGACCATCCTAATGTGTTCTTCTTTATTGTACTGTTTCTGTTTTTACTTGTTATGTTTTACAAAAATATGTTTAGTCCCGGAGTACTAAATTTTACTAGGGGGGAATGTGGCACCCCAGGGGTCTGGTTTCCACAGTAATAGCAATATTACGTCTGTGAGCAGGTGGGAGGTTTCCTGGTCAGACATCCTATGCATGCCACACCTCCTGCCCAGTCCTGGGAGGGGAAGAACTTCCCCTATATAAAGCTGGGGCTGAGGCAGGGTTAGAAGAGAGTGAGAGAACACAGACAGAGACACAGTCTGGTCTGTAGTGGAGCAGCTTTAGGAGCAAGAAAGATCAGGAGCTCTGTGGGAGCTGTGCTAAAAGAGATCAGGGGCTGGAAGCTGTAGAGCTCGCCCTGATTGAAGAGTTCTTACCGGACCCGGAGTCCGAGGCTGTGGGGACTAATCCTTACCCAGCAGCAGAAACCGCCCGGCAGGGGATTTCAGGTCCTCTGGCCAAGAAACCCGAAGGCACGGTCACACGCAAGGGACCAGCACCGCCGTCGTGGAGCAGAAGCTACCAGAAGGCCCCGGGTGGATCAGGGAAATGCTGTAGATATAGTATATCTTGACTTCAGCAAAGCATTTGACAAAGTATCTCACACCATCCTTATTGAAAAAATGACCAAGTATGCAATGGACCAGGCAACTGTTAGGTGGATTCATAACTGGCTTAGTGATCGGACTCAAAGGGTGGTTGTAAATGGCTTCACATCCAGCTGGATGAATGTCTCAAGTGGGGTACCACAGGGCTCCGTCCTGGGACCTGTATTGTTCAACATCTTTATCAATGATTTAGATGAAGGAATTGAGGGTAAACTGATTAAATTTGCTGATGACACAAAGCTAGGAGGGATAGCTAATACTAGAGAAGAGAGAGAGAGGATTCAAAAAGACCTAAATAAACTGGAGCAGTGGGCAGCAACCAATAGAATGGTTTTTAACAGGGAAAAATGCAAAGTACTACATCTGGGCAATAAAAATGAAAAAAGCATATACAGAATGGGAGGAATAGAGCTAAGCAACAGTACATGTGAAAAAGACTTAGGTATACTAATAGATCATAGACTGAACATGAGTCAACAGTGTGATGCAGCAGCAAAAAAGGCAAATACAATTCTGGGATGTATTAACAGATGCATACAGTCTAGATCACGTGAAGTCATTATCGGTCTTTACTCCTCTTTGGTCAGACCTCATCTGGAATACTGTGTACAGTTTTGGGCACCACATTTTAAAAAAGACATAGACAAACTGGAGCAAGTTCAGAGAAGAGCGACCAGAATGGTGACTGGTCTGCAAACCATGTCCTATGAGGAACGGTTGCAGGATTTGGGAATGTTTAGCTTGCAAAAAAGAAGACTGAGAGGAGACTTAATAGCTGTCTACAAATATGTCAAGGGCTGTCACATTGTAGAAGGATCATCTTTATTCTCATTTGCACAAGGAAAGACTAGAAGCAATGGGATGAAACTAAATGGGAGGAGACACAGATTAGATATTAGAAAAAACTTTTTGACAGTTAGGGTGATTAATGAGTGGAACAGGCTGCCACGAGAGGTGGTGAGTTCCCCTTCAATGGACGTCTTCAAACAGAGGCTGGACAGACATCTGTCTGAGATGATTTAGTGAATCCTGCTTTGAGCAGGGGGTTGGACCAGATGACCCAGGAGGTCCCTTCCAACTCTACCATTCTATGATTCTATGAGTCACCGGCCATACGGGTGAGCACCACACGGTACACTCAGGGACGTGGGCTACTTTTACCAGCCTCTAGCAAGGTAGCCAGAAGAGTACGATTAGTTGGGGAGGCCTACAACTCCGCCTGGCCAGGGAAGATTCCATCTGCTCACGGACTGACCAGGCCCCGATCGCTAGCCAGTACTCCGGGAGGGTCTACCTTTGCCACCAGTAAAGACCCTGAACTACACCGCACCGTCTCTGAGTGTTTCATCATCCACATCCGCTGCCCTGAGGCCATACCCCTCCCGTTGGGGGTTATACCATCCCCGCTGCACAACCGTACCACCGGCCTCAGCGGTCTGCCCTGCAGCGGCGGTCTCATGACTGCATTCAACGGGTGGCGTAGTCGAGCAATATAACATCTACTGCTAAATACTGCCGCTCAGTTTGACTCCCTGGGCACGGACCGGGTCACCGCCACGAGACTACTACCCCCATCTGATCCGGCTCCGGGTAAGCCCCCGTGCGCGCGATGCCGCACGACACAGCAGGCCCAGGGGCGCGTCAGAAGCTTTAACCCCTTTCTGACATTGTGCATAATAATACGTCCCTGTGCCCTGGGCCTTATGGACCAGGTACGTATTATTACGACACAGGCTGTGCGGGATCAATCGCCACCGGTTGTCAGCTGATTTTGACAGCTGACACCCGGCACTTTAACCCCCTGAATTGGCCAATTCATGTGTATCTGGCAGCCGCGGTAAGGCGTTTCTCAGTGCCAGGACCCTACCAATGTGAATACCTCTCTAAGGGACAGGTACACATGAATTGGCCAATTTATGCGCTAAGATTTCTCATTTATTTCTATTTTCTATAGCAGTAATGCTATTTATATTCCATATTTCATGCTTACATACTTAGCATTGCAGTTTACTACTTTATTTGTTAATTGTATATGGAGGTAGCTTCTCCTAGTAAGCACCTGTTCACACCTATTTCTCGTATTAGAAGTGCCATCAGTTTTTTCTGTTTACAGAGTCCAGAGTTAGGCCGGTTTCACATGTCCTGATATTTCCAGTATCGGAAAAACCGGTACGGGAGATATACGTGTCCATGTGCACCTGTGTGGCAACCGTGTGCCGCATCAGGAGCGCACATTCCGCCACCTGGGAATCAGCAGTACAGTTACCGCTGTTCCCAATCACCGGGTGCTGAATGCTGCCCTCATCATTGTAACCTGCTGGCGCTGTGATCAGCACAACCAAGGGACAATGATGAGAGTAGTAGTCTGCTCCCGCTGTGTCCTAGTGTAAAAATAAGAACAAAATTAAAAAATCCTTATACTCACCTGCCTATCAAAGTAAAAGTGAAGTACCCATAGCTCTTTCTTACATTCAAGCATCTGATGCTGATGCTCAGTCTATGTAGATGGCATCTTAGCTGTTGCTAGGCAACTTCCTTATAAGGTGAGATGCACCTGTAAGATTCCATCACAAGATTCCATCATGACATCACTGCTATTATGACATCATAATTCACAACCACTACTTATACAAGCGTTTACACTTCAGTGTCACTTTGATACCCCGGTGTCATTGTTGTCAGTGTTTAGCTACTTATCTAGTGATATACTGATTGCGCATTTCATTGAAATGTCTGGAATTTCTCCAGACAGACTTCAGGAGTTGGCACTACTCCAGGGGATTCTTACCACCTATACCCCTAACTGTGTGCTACCACTACCCGATGGCGTCCTCAGCTTCACTTACCGGCTGGTTATGGAGCTTGTACGGGACTGCTTGACCAAATACTACCAAGGTCGTATTACCTCAGAATATCTTCAGCATTTACAGCAGAACATCAGGACATTAGTACAACAGGTAAATAGCAGACAATCTGCACAAATTATTATTATTATGTCTAGTTGGTCTCCCTTACTGTATAGTGGTATTATTGGTAGTAATAAAATTTAGACTTTCTTCAGTGTCAGGCAGGGTCATATTTGTAATAGAGATCCCCATTTTGGGAAGAGGGTGTAAAAGTGCAGCATGAGCCTGTATGATTCAAATGTCAGGGCTAGATTTCATTCCTAGTCCAGTCCTTGTCCCTTAGTAAAGACACTTCATTTAGCACCTTAATCCGGATTTCTTATAAATATGTAATTATGATTTTTATTGTGTATAACAAATATTAATAATTTATCTCAGACCATAGAACTAGCCTCACTGATTAGAAATGTAAAGTACCCACAGTTCTTTCTTACATTCAAGCATCTGGTACTGATGCACAAACTATGGTTTTGCCACCTTAACTATTGCTAGGAAACTTCCTTTCACGGTGAGATGCCCCGTTAAGATTCCATCACAAGATTCCATCACGACATCACTGCTATTATGACATCATAATTCACCACCACTAATTATACAAGTGTTTTTATGCTGTATAAAAAATAATAATAATAATAATACAAATCAAATAATAATAATGGAATACAAGTTTATTTACAGAAAATTGTTCTTTAGATCGACACCAATATAATATATAAAATGTACCAAATGTGTAGTAATTGTAGCTGCAGATAGACAGGAGTAAAATGGTGACATAAATGGCCTCCTCCATTCTGCACTTTCTCTCATGATTTTCCTTTTGTATTTATTTCCATCTTTATAGGCTGAAGAAAAAGCCCAAAGTGGAAAATTGGCCTTTTTTAAACAACTGGCCCAAAATGTCCTGAATATACTGGAGAGTCCGGCCCGCTCACTGGAGCACCTGGTAAGGAGCCATCATCTTCTATATCACATGTCCTTGTCCCCTCCAGGCAGGCACAGGATATTTCATGACCGCCTGTCCCTGCGGCTCCATCATCTGTGATGGCAGTCTGTACTCAGCGGTGGGAGTTTGTATTTCTGCCTCTGTTTTGCTCGATCATCACAATCTTCCTTCTTGTAAATGCTGCAATTCTGATAACAGAGATCAGTTGTATATACAAGTACCTTATATATTATCGTTGATTTACTGGAGGGAGTGGCTGTGTATAGTCCGTCCAATACTGAAATTACCAGTAAATCCAATGTTTAGTCCTTCCTATCTATTGTATATGATAATTTAGTATTTGTGAAATGTTATACTAATTGTACATATTATAACCATCAGGAAACATCCGAAGGTGACTCCGAAGAGGGGCAAACCGTGAACATGCCTGACCCTAATATTAGTCAGTTAGAGCTAAAAACTGATCTGATTGAAGGTAAGCCGATCATCTAATATTTTACATTCAAATATCCAGATATTATAGAGAATGGCAGAGAATATGTAGATTTACTCTTCATTCCCTGTAATGGAGAGGGATCATGTAATTCTACTTCACGCCTGTGTGGTCTTCTCGGCTCCAAAATGAGGGTCATAGATCCCCAATCATGTAATTGTTCAAAAATACCATATTTTGAAGACTATAAGATGCACCGGACCATAAGAAGCAGGTGAAATTTTGGAGCGGAAAATAGGAAAAACATTTTTTTAATAAAATGGTGGAGCAACTTATAATCCAATTTTGTGGTAACTTTTCTAGGGGAAAGGCGGCGGAAAGATGGCAGCAGCAGGAGTGGGGCGATGCTGCACTGAAGTCCCTGCACTTCCATGGTTTTCAATCTGGTGGACCTTGGGAAAATCTCCACCGGAGGTGGCGCATGCACAGATTGAGATCTCGGGAGACAAGATCTCAATCTGCATGCGCCATCTCCAGAATCCATTTTTCCGAAGTCCACCACACTGAAAATCATGGAAGTGCGGAGTCTCCGGCGACATTTTCTGAAAGCCCAGGGGCCGCTGCATCCTTGCACCGCCGAACACCCCCTCCTCCCAGCCTGGGGCCCACAGCATCGCCCCACTCCTGCCGCCGCCAGCTTCCTGCAGCAGTGACCCTGCGTCCTGGGGCCTCGCTTCACCACAACCCCCCCCCCCCTCAGTAAGCTACGTTGGGATAAGACGCACCCCCATTTTACAGAAAAAAGTGTGTCTTATAACTTGAAAAATACGGTAATCAGATCCTGAACAATCGCCCAGTGTATCTATCTCTGGATGTGCCATAAATACTGTATATTTAGTATGTGCAGAATACCAGATATCTAGTTTTTATATCATTTACAGAGATCTTGTCATGTCCTTCATTATATGGATGTGTTATATATTAAGTACTGATATAGACTGATACATGACATCTTTTCATTATTTTATCATTATTTTAGAAATAACTGTGTCGACGGCCAGTACTGATGGTGGAATATGTGAGACACCAGAGATCCATGAATCTGCCAGTGTAAGTATCAGAGGAGACGTCTGTTTATCATCAGATAACGGGGTATGAATTACACATATAATATTATACCCCAGATGACATTGGGATATCTTTGCTTTTATGTAGATCAGATCTATTGTGAGTAATGATGGCATTGTTATTCTGCCTCTTCTGTGTGATGCCCCTTATCATACCCTGCAGTACAGTGATATCTATGCATGGGGAATATCCCCTTAAAATATAATACTGTCTGTGGAGGGTCCGGCTTGCATCATGTCCTCTACATCTGCTGCAATGTAATCAGCGTGGACATAATATAGAGGAGAAGTTCCTGCATCTGGAGCTTTTATTTTCCTGCAGATTCTATGTCTTAATGTCATTTCTTATTATTTCTAGGCCTTGACCGGATCATTGAACTTGGAGACAAGTCCTAGTAAGACCGACTTTAAACCAATCAAACTGATCAGCAGTGGAGCTTATGGGTGAGCTTTATGTTTGCATAATATACATTTCCTAGTGTTCCTTATGACAATGCTTCTGTCTCTGTGCCCAGCCCGTACAACAGAGAAATGCTCTGAGTCCATACTGTCCACAAGAGATGAGCGAATCAGGCAAAATTCTAATTTGCTTGTTCACGTGGACTTGTGAAAATACGATTCAAGGAGAAATTAATGTCCCTTATTATGCTCTGGGGCCTCACCAGGCCCCAGAACATAATAAGCATAAGAAACATACTTATACTCCCCTTACTGCTCAATTCTCTAGCCCCTCCACTTCTCACCGTCACCCGTCCGGTCCTCACTGCCTCTTCAGTTTGCCACCGCTCACGCTATGCAAGGACTTCAGGCTTTGAGAAGGTCTGAGAGAGTTCTATGCAAGAGCATAAAAAGTCACAACATTGTGACACCGTGACTGTTCTTGCGCTTGTGCATAATCCTCCCAGATCTCATCAATGTTGGAAGTCCCGTCCCAGTATGAGAGGCATTTGGATTTCAGCATTAGCAGCAGAGATTTGAGGATGCGGCAAGGAACGGACGGTTGAGGCGGAGGGGCCGTAGAAGTGAGTATAAAAATTTGTTTATTTTTAAACTTTTTTATGGCCTTTCAAGATTTTGAAAATGGTGGCCAACGCTTGACATTTTGCTAAATCCATGAGTAAGCAAATTACAAAAAACAAAACAAACAAAAAAACAAAACGCCATTTTGGTGAATGCAGAATTTTGCAAAATCTGAGTAGAATTTAATTCCACTCAAATGTGTTAGCTCATGTCTACTGGCCACATCTATATGTCATTATTTAGGTCAGTTAGGACGTGACATAGATGAGGACCTCGCATAGGTCATCATTTATGTTGTGTAACTTGATGGATTTCTACATGGATTTCTAGTGACATCTAGTAGTAACCAGACAATCATGTGATGAGGTTTATAGACAAAATGTTAGTAAGAATTCATTATAAATCATGGATTTTCCTTCTCTCCAGAGCCGTCCACTTAGTGCGACACAAATACACAAGCCAGCTATTCGCTATGAAGAAGCTGGACAAGGAGAACGTGAATATTCCAAGAAGACTTGAACGTGCCTTTCTAGAGAGGGACATCCTAACATTTGCTGATTGTCCATTTGTGGCCTCCATGTTGTGCTCCTTTCCAACTCCTCATCATCTGTGTATGGTCATGGAGTATGCAGCAGGTAAGTCATATCCATTGTGCCTATATCCAGCCTCAATCTGCTTATCTCTAGCATCTTCTCCATAATCTGAATGTGACCACATGGACGGTTACATGTCCATACTGCATTTACTATAAGTTATCTGTTACCAAGATGCCAGGAAAATCATTATCTCTGTGAAAGTCTCTGGTGAATGTCCTCACTGAGAATGGCAAAAATATCCACTGAGGATAAAAGGAGGATTTGACTCAATTCTAACAGTTTGTATAGATGAGCATTTCACAGAGTAATGAATAAGAGGCTTGCAGATGAGGCACGGCTCTGTCTTTTTATATTGGGTCACTCTGCTTTATACGCTCTACATTAGGCCTCTTTCACGCTTCAGTATTTCTGGTACGTGAGGTGACAGTTTACCACACGTACTGGAGACACTGACACATGTGCGCACATGTCAGTGTTTCCACGGACCGTGTGTCCATGTGATCCACACGTAGACATGTCTGTTTTTGGCCAGCAGGACGGATCACACAGACCCATTCAAGTCAATGGTTCAGTGTAAACACATACCGCACACGGATGCCATCCGTGTGACATGTGTCGGCGCCTGGGAATTAGCGATAAAGTTAGCGCCGGGTGCTAAACGCTGCCCTCATCATTGTCCCCTGCCGGCGCTGCGATCAGAACCAGCAGGGGTTAATGATGAGGGTTGTCTTCTCCCAGTGTATTTCTACCTGTAAAAATAAGAATAAAAAAAAAATCTATACCCTCACCTGTCCTAAATGTCCCCCACTGTAATCCATGAGACCGCTCAGCAGAGGAGCCGGGGAGAATGACTCCTGCAGCGAGCGGCCCCGAATCTGCGCTGAGCTCAGCGAGCGGTGTCCTGTCACTCACTGAGCTCAGCTGAGGTCTGGCGTCGCTCGCTGCAGGAGTCATTCTCCCCAGCTCCTCTGCTGAGTAGTCGCATGGATTACAGCAGGAGATACTTAGGACAGGTAGGTGAGTATAAGGGTTTTTTTTTATTTTATTCTTATTTTTACAGGTGGAGACACCGGGAGCAGACTACAACTCTCATTATTAACTCCTGCTGGTGCTGATCGCAGTGCCGGCAGGGGAAAATGATGAGCGCAGCGTTCAGTACCCGGCTTTTGGGAATAACGCTAACTGTACACTGATTCCCAAACCCCGGTACGTGTGCTCCTGATGCGGCACACGGACATCTCCGACACAGGTTTTTCCGGTACCAGAAATATCCGGACGTGTGAAACCGGCCTTATACAGTATATAAAGCAAAACCACAAATGAGACTGCTAACACCTTTAACTAATTATATATTTATTTATTGCAAGATACATAGTATATATAGCTCATACTTTTTTGGCCAGAATAGTGTCTCTTTTTTGTATGAGTTACCTTGTTATTTTTAAATATTTATTCCACGTGACTAATAAAGATTCATGCTTTTATATGGGATGTTGCTTCATTGCACTTATTTGTGCAGCTCTTGCACCTTTGTGGTTTTGCTTCATAGACATTTAGTGCAGTCCTAGTTACTATTCGGGTATGCTCCAATGGAGGGTTTTTTGCATTATTATACAGTATATCTCTATGTATGACATCCTGCCCCAATGTCTCCGCTCATTTCTCATTCACACTCCTCATGTGTCATTTACATTGTAACAAACCCTCTCCTGTCATATTTGCTTTCTGCTGTAGGAGGAGACTGTGGCAGTTTTATGAAGAACTATGGGTGTTTACCTGTCCCCTTGGCTCGTCTGTACATTGCAGAAACGGTTCTAGCTGTGGAATATCTGCACAGCTATGGTGTAATGCACAGAGACCTGAAGCCTGAAAAGTAAGTGACACTTGTAGTATAAGAAAGGGGTAAAAAGATATCGTTTATTATACAAACTATTTGCAACTTGGGGCTGACATCCTCTTTTTTTTACACAGCCTCCTGATAACGTCAACTGGTCATATTCAAGTTACAGATTTTGGGCTTTCCAAACTCTGCCTCATGAGACCAACATCAGAGATCTACAAGGCTCCAATTGAGGACATCACCAGAGAGTTCCATGATAAGGAGGTAGGCAGGAACTTGTTCTTTACTCATCTCCTCCATTTCTCCTTCTCTTATACTTTCTCATCTAGAAAACGTTTCCACTGATGTTATTTGTCACAATTATGTTCTCTGATCATTATCTCATTCCTCTGTTTTTTCCAGATTGCTGGCTCCCCTCATTACATAGCCCCAGAAGTTATCTTAAAGGAAGGCTATGGAAGGCCAGCTGACTGGTGGTCAATTGGGATCATCCTATATACATTTCTTGTAGGACGTGTACCATTTTATGGGCCTTCCAAATATGACATTTACAGCCATATTGTCAGGGGTAAGTAAAATAATCTGATTGCTGTGTAATGTCATTGTTATTTGAATAGATTAGTTGTGTGATTTAGTTACTTTTGTTAATATAAAAGATTTTTGTTTTGATAAAATAAATTAAGATGTTTCATTTTCTGTAATATTTGCTTTTTACATAACAGATGACATATATTGGAAACTTACTAATTCGGCTTTTCCAGCCACAGCTCGGGATATCATCATTGAGCTGCTCAGAAAAGATCCAGCACAAAGACTTGGGACAGGTAATGTATATAATACTATTATTAATGACTTATTACACCTCTGTGAACAGAAAATGAATAATGAGGATCAGCACTGAGGTTTTGTTCTCTACCAGCTTGGCCATTCCCCATTCTTCATGCTAAGACTTTCAGTACATCTACTTCACTTCGGCTCTGTTACGTCAACCGTTCAGATTAACGCCCCCTTCACACGTCCGTATAAAATCAGTACTGAAACCAGTACCGGAAAAAAACAGTACTAGTGTCATCAGTGTTTTGAATCAGTGTGCCATCAGTGTGCCATCAGTGTTTTTCCGGTACGGCAAAGAAAAAGAAATGATAAAGTATCTCTTATACTTTGTAATGTTAAACAGATACAGCGTAAGGAAGGCACACAAATGGCACACGGATGCCATCTGTGTGATGTACGTGTTTTTCAGGGTCCCATAGACTTGTATTGGCACTTGTCATCTGTGCTGCCACAAAAAAACAGCAGCATAGATGATAATGGGTACGGGTGGCATACGTGAAAGAAAAATGGATGCCACATGTAGTGCAAACACGGATATGTGTAGGAGGCCTAAGAAACTTGTCTCTTTGACAATAACTATATCACTATTCATTGTTTTCCTTTTCAAGGAGGAGCAAATGAGATCAAATTTCATCCATTCCTGCGTAACTTAGATTTTGACAACCTTCTAAGTCAGAAGTCGCTGTTCATTCCTGATCTTGAGTCAGAAGAGGATACCATCTACTTTGACAGTAAGTAGAATGAGACATCATCTGCAGAAAGCTGCTGTGTGTCTTGTATTTCATTTTAAGTGAGAATCAGTCCCCACCTTGATTCATGATCAAATGGTGACTGTTCAGGACAAAGTATTATGCTAATAATCTCGATTAACTCTTGTACTTTTCAGCTCGATGTAGCAGACATCAACATATTGATTCAGATGAGGGGGACACAAGTGAAGATAATGACTGGCCGGAAAGCCAAAACTTTCTATCATCTTCGCATAGGCTTTCTAAAGTAAGTATGTGACCAATAAGATCCATACAACCTGTAATTAAAATAAAATTGTAAAATATTAAAATATTTTTTTTTCCTCTTTGTATTAGCTCTGTTCCATCCATACCAAGATGATGAACAATGAAGAACCCAAGTCACCTCCAGGGTATTCACCAGAAAGTGCAAAACAGTCAGACATGTGAGCAAATTATTTTTATGGGGTCCATTCTGATATGTGTTCACAACACCAAATTCAAGACGAGTGTAAGTCGATACTAAATCCAGTATCGATGACCACATGATTGCTGATCACCATGTTTCTGACTTGTGATAACGCTGGTGATGAAAGTTGATAACTATGACCAGCTTTAATTTCCAGTTCATTACAGGAAAATAAATATTGCTAGTGATTCTCCATTCTTGCTGGTAGAAGAGGGTCTTGAGCACAGCATCCCCTTCATGTTATTCAGATGTCCTAATGGGCTTTGCAGACAGGTGTTGTATCCGTATCTATTGTTTTCACTTGTAATTTATATGTTTTTCTTCTACCAAACAGACAGAAAGATTCTCCCCCCTCTAAGTCTGAAGACAACCAGACGCAGAAAGATTCTCCCCCTTCTAAATCTGATGACAACCAGACACAGAGAGATTCTCCCCCCTCTAAGTCTGATGACAACCAGACGCAGAAAGATTCTCCCCCTTCTAAATCTGAGGATGACAGCCAGACACAGAGAGATTCTCCCCCCTCTAAGTCTGATGACAACCAGACGCAGAAAGATTCTCCCCCCTCTAAGTCTGAAGACAACCAGACGCAGAAAGATTCTCCCCCTTCTAAATCTGATGACAACCAGACACAGAGAGATTCTCCCCCCTCTAAGTCTGATGACAACCAGACGCAGAAAGATTCTCCCCCTTCTAAATCTGAGGATGACAACCAGACACAGAGAGATTCTCCCCCCTCTAAGTCTGATGACAACCAGACGCAGAAAGATTCTCCCCCCTCTAAATCTGATGACAACCAGACGCAGAAAGATTCTCCCCCCTCTAAGTCTGATGACAACCAGACGCAGAAAGATTCTCCCCCCTCTAAATCTGATGACAACCAGACGCAGAAAGATTCTCCCCCCTCTAAATCTGATGACAACCAGACGCAGAAAGATTCTCCCCCCTCTAAATCTGATGACAACCAGATGCAGAAAGATTCTCCCCCCTCTAAATCTGATGATGATAAGCAGAGGCAGAAAGATTCTTCCCCCTCTAAATCTGATGACAACCAGACGCAGAAAGATTCTTCCCCCTCTAAGTCTGATGATGACAAGCAGTGTTTCACTGCTGAAGGCAGACAGTCATCCATATTGTCAGGTATGTATAGCTCTATAGGTCATTCTATTGCAGCCTGTGTCAAAAAGTGTAATGTGAAAACAGCCCAACATTTCATTTTATAAAAATCCTCACTCTTAGGCTGTGTGCCCACGATGCGTTTTTCAAGCGTTTACGCTGCGGAATTTCTACAGCGTAAACACTTGGGAAACGCTTGGTAAACCTTCCCCCATGGTCTCCAATGCAATTCCGCACTTTCAATGCCCATGCTGCGTATTTTTCCGCAGCGTTTATGCTGCGCTCAAAAATACGCAGCATGTCCATTAATTTTGCGGACGCGCAGCGTAATCGCCGCCATTGACTTGCATTAGAACGCGCTAATTCCGCAAGACTGCATCTGTACTTGCGTAATTGGTGCTTTCTAATGTGCGGATGGTACCCAAGTCTGGAGGAGAGGAGACTCTCATCCAGACCTGGGTACCATAGAATCTGTAAAGAAAAGAATTTAAAATAAAAAATAAAGCTTATAATCACCTTCCGATGTCCTCCCAGTGTTTTGTCCACGCCGTCCGGTCTCTTGCAATGCTCGCGCTGTTGTGAAGGACCTGTCATGACGTCACTGAGTCATGTGACCCATCACATGACTCAATGACGTCACCGCAGGTCCTTCACAGCACCGCGAGCATTGCAAGAGACCGGACGCAGCAGAGATGACACCGGGAAGACACCGGAAGGTGAGTATAATCTTTTTTTTTTCATTTTTTACCATTCTTATTCTTTTTTTTAACTATTACTCGGTCACACTATATAAATCCATGCCGGTTGCATGGATTTAAATAGTGTGACCAACTTGTCAAGCACTTTTCCAAGTGATGCTCAAAATCGTTTGGAAAACTTCTTGAAAAAACGCATGCGAAAGCGCATGTAAAAATGCTGAAAAAACGCTTCTCTCTGGCAGAAAAAACGCATGTAAATCTGCATGTAAATCTGCATACGTTTTTTTCTGCCAGAGAGAGGCAAAAACGCTCTGCATCAAATCTGCTACGTGGGCACATAGCCTCATAGGTTATAATTTTTAATGCATAAGAAGCCATTCAGTCTTCTGCCAAACTGATTCTGAATACTGCACCCATGGCTCCATCTAGGCCTATACTGATCCTTATCACCTTAAGAATGCACTGAGGTTTTAGCTAACTTATTTTAAGATATTACTTGCAGGATGCCGCAGTGTTATCATGTTAATAAGGGGACATAGTTCCCTGGCTAGACACCACATATCGGAAAACCTACAGGTTTCATATTAATCAGTTCACAAGGCAATCTAATTCTCAGACCCTCAGGTGGTTTTATGTATATATGACATATTCTCTCTATTATGGTGCAATAATCAATTACCGGGACTACAGGGTACAAGAATAACAGAATTCTATATAAAGATACAAAGCTAATCTTTTAGGAGTTTATAATATACATCTTTTTCTTGTTTTTTTTATCAGAATCACCAGTTCAGGGGAAAAGAAAATCTGCATCGAAAGATCGACAAAAAACAGAGAAGGTAGAAGAGAGAAGAAGTAGAAGAGGTAAGTGTAACAATAAGCTCCATGTTGCATGATGTCAGTCAGTGAGAAGGAGTCATGTGGAGCAGATATTATCTGTAGGATTACTGACAATGACCCCGTACATCTGTATGGATACGACTCCTCTATCATCCTGTCACAGTGACACTACAGTAGTATCCTCTAATACATACATGTCAAACTCTGGCCCGTGGACCAAACCTGGCCCGCAGGGTGGTTATATTTGACCCACGACAACAGAACCACCACCACTATTTGGGGCCATTATTCTGTATGGAGGACAATGTGGGGCCCATTATACTGTACGGAGGACTATGTGGGGCCATTATTCTGTATGTAGGATTATGTGGGGTCCAAGTTTTTCATTTTGGCCCTCTGTGTGTTTGAGTGTGACATCCCTGCTCTAATATGTAGTCCCATTACTTACATTAGTTATGTCTCTTTGTCTCCTCTCACAGGTTCCACCTTCCGCCGGCTGATATCATCTTGCCGGCGTGGATTATCCAGGGTTGCTCGCTCCATCAGACAAAGCTGCATATTTGCTCCCTGTCATCGGAGCAACACAAACATCTCAATGTGAAAAACCCTTCATGTCTAGTGCCTAGTACAGCATGTCCACCATTAAAGATGCACCTGTGTGGAAGGACTTGTACCATCTACCTGTGGCCTTCTGACCAGCAAGTAACATCTGCAGAAGAAGGCCCTCCAAGAACATCTCTTCATTCTTCCATGTAATTCTTAATAAAAAAAAAACTAAAAAGAATCATTTCAAATTGATTAATGTCCCTTTGCATTTAATGTAATACTACTGACATTTATGGCATATCAGTACTAAACATCATATATGTCTGATGAGAGAATATCGTTTCCATGTTTCATGTTAATCCTCTAATCCTCAGCCAAAAGTGGAAGAGAAGACCAGTGATTCTGTTACATCTACGAATGACAGTCAATCCAGGGAAAAACACCTTCTGATCCATACATTTTTCAGGCACTCTGATCCTTTTACCTTCATGTGGCTCTACTTAAGGTTTATGTATAAGAACCAGTTGGATTCAGTACTGGGCATCCTGGGGATCCCAGCAGCCACATCCCAATTGTTCAACTAAAAAAGACATACTGTATTATAGTGTGATATATATATATATATATATACACACTGTGTGCAGAATTATTAGGCAAATGAGTATTTTGATCACATGATACTTTTTTATACATGTTGTCCTACTCCAAGCTGCATAGGCTTGAGAGCCAACTACCAATTAAGTAAATCTGGTGATGTGCATCTCTGTAATGAGGAGGGGTGTTGGCTAATGACATCAACACCCTATATAAGGTGTGCTTAATTATTAGGCAACTTCCTTTCCTTTGGCAAAATGGGTCAGAAGAGAGATTTGACGGGCTCTGAAAAGTCCAAAATTGTGAGATGTCTTGCAGAGGGATGCAGCAGTCTTGAAATTTCCAAACTTTTGAAGCGTGATCACCGAACAATCAAGCGTTTCATGGCAAATAGTCAACAGGGTCGCAAGAAGCGTGTTGGCCAAAAAAGGCGCAAAATAACTGCCCATGAATTGAGGAAAATCAAGCGTGAAGCTGCCAAGATGCCATTCACCACCAGTTTTGCCATATTTCAGAGCTGCAATGCTACTGGAGTATCAAAAAGCACAAGGTGTGCGATACTCAGGGACATGGCCAAGGTAAGGAAGGCTGAAAAACGACCACCTTTGAACAAGAAGCATAAGATAAAACGTCAAGAATGGGCCAAGAAATATCTTAAGACTGACTTTTCAAAGGTTTTATGGACTGATGAAATGAGAGTGACTCTTGATGGGCCAGATGGATGGGCCAGAGGCTGGATCAGTAAACGGCAGAGAGCTCCACTCCGACTCAGATGCCAGCAAGGTGGAAGTGGGGTACTGGTATGGGCTGGTATCATCAAAGATGAACTTGTGGGACCTTTTCGGGTTGAGGATGAAGTGAAGCTCAACTCCCAGACCTACTGCCAGTTTCTGGAAGACAACTTCTTCAAGAAGTGGTACAGGAAGAAGTTGGTATCGTTCAAGAAAAACATGATTTTCATGCAGGACAACTCTCCATCACATGCATCCAACTACTCCACAGCGTGGCTGGCCAGTAAAGGTCTAAAAGAAGAAAAAATAATGACATGGGCCCCTTGATCACCTGATCTGAACCCCATAGAGAACCTGTGGTCCATCATAAAATGTGAGATCTACAGGGAGGGAAAACAGTACACCTCTCGGAACAGGGTCTGGGAGGCTGTGGTGGCTGCTGCACGCAATGTTGATCGAAAACAGATCAAGCAACTGACAGAATCTATGGATGGAAGGCTGTTGAGTGTCATCATAAAGAAAGGTGGCTATACTGATCACTAATTTTTTGGGTTTTTGTCTTTGCATGTCAGAAATGTTTATTTCTATATTTTGTGCACTGATATTGGTTTACCTGGTGAAAATAAACAAGTGAGATGGGATTATATTTGGTTTTTATTAAATTGTCTAATAATTCTGCACAGTAATAGTTACCTGCACAAACAAATATCCTCCTAAGATAGCCAAATCTTAAAAAAACCACTCCAACTTCCAAAAATATTAAGCTTGGATATTTATGAGTCTTGTGGGCTGATTGAGAACATAGTTGTTGATCAACAATAAAAATAATCCTCTAAAATACAATTTGCCTAATAATTCTGCACACCGCGTATATCTATATATATAATCGTCTTATCCCGTCTGTCTGTCTGTCGGGGAAATCCCGCGTCACTGATTGGTCCAGCAGCGGCCAATCAGCGACGCGGGATTTCAGAAAAAAGATGGCGGCCGTTAGAGGCTCATCTGCGGGACGGAGCTCAGCGGCGATGCAGCCGGGAGATGACTGGCGCGAGGCTCTCATCTCCCGGCCGCTAGCAGCAGAAGAACCCCGACCGGCGAGCAGCCGCTCATCTCCCGGCTTCTCGCAGCGGAAGTAGCCGCACAGGCAGTGGCGTTGACCTCCATGCGGCTAGGGTGTCAAGGGAGGACCGGGGAGCGGCGCTGCGGGTCGGGATACTTCTGCTGCGAGAAGCCGCTCATCTCCCGGCTTCTCGCAGCGGAAGTAGCCACACAGGCAGCGGCGCTCCCCGGTCCTCACCAATACGATTCTGCTCCCCGGTCCTCACCTATACGATTCGCTGATTGGTCGCGGTCTCTGGCCGCGACCAATCAGTGATCTTGGCGCACAAGTTAAACACCGCTGTGCTGATTGGTCGCGGCCGCTGCCCGCGACCAATCACCGATTTGGACGCCACATTTAAATAGCGGCCACGACCAATCACCGATCTTGGCGCAACATTTAAACACTGCTGTGCTGATTGGTCACAGACGCTGCCCGCGACCAATCAGCGATTTTGGCGCCAAATTTAAACACTGCTGTGCTGATTGGTTGCGGACGCTGCCCGCGACCAATCAGCGATTTTGGCGCCAAATTTAAACAATGCTCTGCTGACTGGTCGCGGATGCCAGCCACGACCAATCAGCGAGATTGGCGCCAAATTTATACAACGCTCTGCTAATTGGTCGCGGACACCAGCCACGACCAATCAGCGAGATTGGCGCCAAATTTAAACAATGCTCTGGCGCCAAATTTAAACAACGCTCTGCTGATTGGTCGTGGCCGCCAGCCGACCGCGACCAATCAGCGAGATTGGCGCCAAATTTAAACACCACTCTGCTGATTGCGCCCAGTCGGCCGCATACATATTCTAGAATACCCGATGCGTTAGAATTGGGACACCATCTAGTATATATATAAATATATTCACTTGTGGAAAACCCTTTTAACTAGGGCTGTGGTGTCAGTAAGTCAAATTTCCAACTATAATAATTACTAATACCAAATATACTGCAACAAATAATAGTAAATATTCAGCAATTTATGCATGAAAATAATTTATAATATACAATATTAACACTATATAAGTATTTACATTTTTTTCTACCTGCAGTTGGAGTTGGTACGTTCTTCTGATACTAACTCCACAGCTCGGCTTTTCCTTCTTTCCTGCTCCTCTAACATAAAAGTACAGCAATTAATTACGACAAGTTAATCATTTAAATGCTGCTGTCAATCTCTGACAGCAGCACGTAAATGTAACCAGTGCCACTGCTTCCATTTACCAGCTCCCATCTGTGCCCTGTGACATGATCTCGGGGGCTGATGGGTCACTAGGACAGTGAGGGCCCTGTGCCCGCTGTCTTGGTGCTCCTCTGGAGCTCATCTATATGCTGAGCTTCAAAGGAGACCGAGATTTAGGCTACCGTCCCACTATCAGTATTTGGTCCAATTTCACCACAAATGGATTTTTTTCCCCATTTTTAGTACATTGAATAGTAAAATGAATCATTCAAAACTACAAGTAACCCCAAAGTCATGCCAGTTTCCATGGCCCAGAAGATTCTCTGAAGGAAGAGTGTCATTGGGTGACTGCTTCTTTGGTAAATACCATAAACATTAGCACTTAAAAAGGTCCATATGTCTGGAACCGTATAGATGATTTCGAAAGAAACAAAAAAAAGCTCAGTGATAAGAAACAGATGATGGTTATTAATGGAACACACTAACTGGGTCACATTTAAAAGTGGTGTACCCCAGGAGTCAGTATTGGGACTTCTATTTAATACAATTATTAATGACCTTTTGGGGGGTATACAGAGTAAAATTTCAATATTTTCAGATGATCGTAAACTCTGCAAGGTTATCAGTACATAGGAGGATAATGTAATATTACAGAGGGATTTATGTAAGCTTGAGGTTTGGGCTGAAAAATGGCAATTGAAGTTTAATGTAGATAAATGTTCTTGCTTGGGACAAATTACAATGTACAATTATGTACTAAACACTGGGAAAACCATCACTGGAAAAGACTTGGGTGTATGGGTGGACAGCAAACTCAACTTTAATAACCAGTGCTAGGCCGCTGCTGCCAAGGCAAATAGAACCATGGAAGCATTAAAAGAGGCATAGATGCTTATGATAAGAACATAGTTTTGTCTGTATACAAGTCACTAATTCAGCCACATTTAGAATACTGTGTATAATTTTGGTCTTTGGTGTATAAGACGGACATAGTTGAACTAGGACGTATGCAGACAAATGCAACCAAGGTTATTAAGGGAATTGGTGCACTGCAATTCCAAGACAGGTTATCAAAGTTAGGGTTATTCAGTTTGGAATAATGAAGGTTTAAGGGCGATCTTATTACAATGTACAAATATAAGAAGAAACAGTATAGAGATCTTATTAAGGAACTTTTTACATATAGACCTTCAACGATGACAAGGAGGCACCCTCTCCTACTAGAAGAAAGATGGTTTCTCAGTCATCATAGATGGCGATTCTTTACTCTAAGAATAGTGAAATTACGGGACTTTCGGGAACATAAACATCACAGTAAAAGATAATGCCTTACCAACACCAGGTCAGATTACCAGTGCACCGCAGGATGCAGCAAGCCTCCATGATAAAGGCGGGGGCAGCACATGTGCAAAATACTAATGCCGACAGCCACTCACTAACCTACCAATTCTTGGAGGGGGTGGCTGTGTAGTATTATGCATGCACACCGATGGAGTTGTGAGCTTGCGTATTTTGGCCAAAATATCGTCCAATACCTCATGTGGTGTACTTATCTTATATACTATTTTTCATCTTTTTTGCACATCTTTTTGCAGGATGCAGCCAGGCCTCTTTAGTGTTGGCTGGGTGAATTGGGGCGTCTGTCCTGTGGGGGTGCATGTATATAGTTCTGGGCAACCCGCCTGATCTAATACTATGGGCGTCATCAATACGCTGCAAGCAAGACATCAATAGGCTGCAAGCCAGACACTGTGTATCACACATATCTGTGTGACTGGCGCCCTATGCAGACTCCATCGGTGTGCATGTATAATACTACACAGCCACCCCCTCCATGAATTGGTAGGTTAGTGAGTGGCTGTCTGCATCAGTATTTTGCACATGTGCTGCCCCCGCCTTTATCATGGAGGCTTGCTGCATCCTGCAGTGCATTGGTAATCTGACCTGGTGTTGGTAAGGCATTATCTTTTACTGTGATGTTTTTTGAAATTATGTCCAATGTTCACCATTTTTAATATTCAGACTTTCGGGAACATCATATTGTAATTGTTGATTTACTAAACAAGTTCAAGTATGGCCCGGATGCTTTTGTTGAAAAATATATTACAGGTTATGGGAACTAGATTCTGTGATAGGACGTTCATCCAGGGAACTAGTCTAATTGCCATTAGTGGAGTTGGGAAGGATTTTTTCGTTAATAGGGGGCAATTAGCATCTGCCTCATGGGTCTTTTGCCTTCCTTTGTATCAACATGTTAGGTTATAGGTAGAACACAATGGATGTCTTCTTTCAATGTACTGTGTGGGGAAATGTATTGTCAGGGGGAATCATACTGTACATCATGCTGTGTGTAATAGGACCGTGGGGGCATCATATTGAGTGTGATAGCCACTGTGGGGCCATGAAAGTGGTATCATACTGTGTGTAGGCATATATGAGGAATTGGACTAGATTAGAATACTGGCATTCGAGAAAGAATGTCACACCGATTGTACTCCCGGGATTATGGTGTGCTGTGTAATAATATATGGTAGCAGGACCCCTCTAGTCTTCATTCCAGGTATACTAACTGCTCAGTGTTACATTGATTTGGTCGTGGAACCAGTGATATGGACATTTCTTAAACGTGCCTCAGTAACTATTTTTCAACATGGAAATGTTAAGCTACATGTTGCAGGTGCTACTGTGAGCAGCATGCTTGACTTAAACATGATACCATGGCCAGAAGCATCTCCGGATTTGACTCCCATCAAGCACTTCATTGGTCGAGCATTGCAAAAGGAGTTGCCGTCAGCAGATCTTGATGATTTGTGTGCCCAAGTGCATTCATTATTCCTCTCTGCTCTGCCTTGCTCACCGCTCCGGCGGTTCCTCTCTGCTCTGCCTTGTCCACCGCTCCGGCGGTTTCGCCCTGCTCTGCCTTGCTCACCGCTCTGGCGGTTCCTCCTGCTCTGCCTTGCCCACCGCTCCGGCGGTTTCGCCCTGCTCTGCCTTGCTCACCGCTCTGGCGGTATCTCTCTGCTCTGCCTTGCCTACCGTTCCAGCGGTTCCTCTCTGCTCTGCTTGTCTACCGCATCTGCGGTTCTGTTCCTGAATCCCAGTTTGTACTGGACCCTATCCAGCCTGCGCTCCAACCTGCTAGTGCCTCCCTGTCTGCACTCCAGCCGTGTTTGCCAGTACCCCCCTGTCTGCATACCAGCCGTGCCTTGCCAGTGCCCTCCTGTCTGCATACCAGCCGTGCTTGCCAGTATCCTCTTGTCTGCACTCCAG
The DNA here is from genome assembly GCF_046119375.1 of Phyllobates terribilis. Taxonomy (NCBI): domain Eukaryota; kingdom Metazoa; phylum Chordata; class Amphibia; order Anura; family Dendrobatidae; genus Phyllobates; species Phyllobates terribilis. The sequence goes on along the minus strand of NW_027362974.1, from coordinate 466,816 downwards.
CCGTGCCTGCCAATACCCAACTGTCTGTGTGCCAGCCTAACCTGCCCGTTCCTGCATTCCCCGGTGTGGGTCAACAGCTGTGACCGGGGTCTAACCTGGAGTAGCACCTGGTCCCTCTGCTCGGTTCCTCCTTGGTTCACGGAGTCGTTAGCCTCCGTGCGACCTTGGTCGGATCGGGTAGATACTTAGTTATGCCCCTCCAGGCACTCCTCGGTTCATGGTACAGTGGGATCACTAATCACGCTCACGCCAGTCAGTCCAGGCACGAGTGTAACAGTTTTATTTATGTTGTATCGTGTTTGAAGGTTGCCTTTTCCTGATGGCAGGTTTCAGCTCTTTCCAAAGATGCTCAATAGGATTTAGGTCAGGGCTCATAGAAGGCCACTTCAGAATAGTTGAAAGTTTTCCTCTTAGCCGTTCTTGGGTGTTATAAGCTGTGTGTTTTGGGTCATTATCCTGTTGCAAGACCCATGACTGAGACCAAGCTTTCTGACAATGGGTAGCACATTTCTCTCTAGAATCCCTTGATAGTCTTGAGATTACATTTTACCCTGCACAGATTCAAGACACCCTGTGCCAGATGCAGCAAAGCAGCCCGAGAACATAACAGAGCTCCTCCATGTTTCACAGTAGGGACAGTGTTCTTTTCTTGATATGCTTCACTTTTCCGTCTGTGAACATAGTGCTGATGTGCCTTGCCAAAAACTTCAATGTTTGTCTCATCTGTCCATAGGACATTCTCCCAGAAGCTTTGTGGCTTGTCAACATGTAGTTTGGCAAATTCCAGTTTGGCTTTTTTATGAAATTTTTTTCAACAATGGTGTTCTCCTTGGTCGTCTCCCATGAAGTCCACTTTGGATCAAACAACAACGGATGGTGCGATCTGACACTGATGTTCCTTGAGCATGAAGCTCACCTTTAATCTCTTTAGAAGTTATCCTGGGCTCTTTTGTTACCATTCGAATTATCCGTCTCTTTGATTTGTCATCAATTTTCCTCCTGCTGCCACGTCCAGGGAGGTTGGCTACAGTCCCATGGATCTTAAATTTCTAAATAATATGTGCAACTGTAGTCACAGGAACATCAAGCTACTTGGAGATGGTCTTATAACCTTTACCCTTAACTTGCTTGTCTATAATTTTCTTTCTAATCTCCTGAGACAACTCTTTCCTTTGCTTCCTCTGGTCCATGTTGAGTGTGGTACACACCATGTCACCAAACAGCACAGTGAGTATCTGTAGCCCTATATACAGGCCCACTGACTGATTACAAGATTGTAGACACTTGTGATGCTAATTAGTGGACACAACTTGATTTAACATGTATCTGTTGTCACATTATTTTCAGGGGTACCATCATTTTTGTCCAGGCCTATATCATGAGTTACATTTTTTAAAAACTTCTGTGGAAGCAGGGTTGAAAAGCAATGTCTGACTTCCATTTGTTCATTTTCATAGATTTTTAATTTATTATTACTTTTGTCAGATTCAAATTATTTCTGTGACCATTGTGGGTTTTTCCTTTCATTAAACGAGGGGTACCAACAATTTTGACCACGTATGTATGTATGTACAAACACACACACACACACATATGTATATATATATATATATATATATATATATATATATATATATATATATATATACACATACACACATACATACATATATATATATATACACACACATATATATACACACACACATATATATACACACATACATATACATACATACACATATATATACACACACATACATATATATATAGTGATGTAGCAGACATCCCTTTAATGGTTTGGTGTGTTTTTGAATGACCATGTACCTTCCTCTTTAACGGACTGGTCACATGACTGTGACATCACACAGGTCCTTATGCACACAGAGGGTGTGGACACATGACTCTGACATCAGTTAAGGTCCTATCTGTGTGTGTGCTGCAGTATATATAAACCCTGTGTGATTTGTGACAGGTGTGTTCCGGTGTGTAGGAGTTCCTGGGTGTTGGGAGCTCCTGTGTGGGCACCGTGTGAGCGGCACGAGGCTGTTCCCTGTGTGTGGGGAACACCGCTCGTGGGAAGCCTGGTGAGGCCTGGTGGACTCCGGTGGAGGTGAAGCCTGGATCCCTGTGAGAGTGTGGGGAATGCCAGTAAGCCTCGGAGTGCCACACAAGCACCGCTCGTGTGAGGCCTGGTGAGGCCTGGTGGACTCCGGTGGAGGTGAAGCCTGGATCCCTGTGTGTGTGTGTGGGATGCCAGTAAGCCTCGGAGTGCCACACAAGCGTCCTGGAGGACAGAGCCTGGATCTGTGTGTGAGAGATGCCAGTGGTCTTGGACGGGTGGAGGTCTGGAGACCACGTGTGGTCAAGCCTTAGAGTCACAGTGGTGAAATGGACTAAAAGCAGCTGAAAGCCGATAAAGGTAATACTCTTTATGTTATGGACATTTTCATGGACATTGTTTTATTACCTTGCGGAAGGCTGTAATTAGAGCCAAGTGGGCCGGTGTGCCACTTGGGCTCGTGGACATTATGTATGTGAAATACGGTTTATGAAGTGTAATAAACTGTGGATTGTGAAACACGGCAAAGTAGTTGCTGGTGTGCAGTGATTGACGCAGCAAAGCGAGTATCCCCCAGGATAATAAGTAGTGCTGCCTTACAATATATATACACACACATATACATACATGTGTGTATATATATATATATATATATATATATATATATATATATATATATATATATATATATATGTGACACCCCAGGGGTCTGGTTGCCACAGTAATAGAGATATTATGTCTGAGAGCAAGTGGGAGGTTTCTCTGGTCAGGATCCCTAAACATGCAACACGGTCCGCCCAGACCTGGGAGGGGAGGAATCTGCCCTTTTAAACTGGGTCTGGGGCGGGATTAGAGTAGTCAGAGTGAAGCTGCAGACAGAGTCAGAGTCTGGAGAGGGAAAGTGAGATCAGGAGCTCTGGAGGAGCAGTAGCTGAAGTCCAGGGGCTGGAGCTGAGCAGAGCTCGCCCTGGACGAAGACACTAAAACCGGACACAGGAGTCCGAGGCTGTGGGGACTGATATACACCCAGCAGCAGAAAACAGCCGGCAGGGGATTCCAGGTCCTCTGGCCATAGAAGCCCGGAGGCTCAGTCACAAAGAAGGGACCAGCGCCGCCATCCAGGAGCGGAGGCTAACAGAAGGCCCCAAGTCACCAGCCATACGGGTGAGCACCACACGGTATACTCAGGGACGTGGGCTACTTGTAACCGCTGACAGCAAGGTAGCCAGGAAGAGTGCAGATAAACGGGGAGGCCTACAACTCCACCTGGCCAGGGGAACTCCTGCTTGCTCGCAGACTGACCAGGCCCCTTATACTAGCCAGTACTCCCTGGAGGGTCTGCCTTGTACCATCAGTAAAGACCCTAAACTGCACCTCCCGTCTCTGTGATTCCTTGCCGCTCCTGCACCATTAGCACTGGGACCCTCAGACCATCACTCCCATCATCTTCCAAATTAGCTGCCCTGAGGCAATACTTCTCCCGTGGGGAGTCATCCCATACTCGGCTGCGCAAACAACATCAGCCTCAGCGGTCTGCAGCGCAGCGGCGGTCCCCACTGACCGCAATCCACGGGTGGCGTAGTCGGACACTTATTACAATACAAATAGACTGCCACTGGTTTGACCACCCTGGGCACGGACCGGGTCACCGCCACACGGAGACTACAACCCCCAGCATTCTACAACAGGCCCGGTTCCGGGTTCCCCTGCACAACACAGGCCCAGGGGGTGCGTCATATATATATATATATATATATATTACACTACCGTTCAAAAGTTTGGGGGTCACCCCCACAATTTTGTGTTTTCTATAATAACTCATACGTTTATTTATCAAATGAGTTGCAAAATGAATAGAAAATATTGTCCAGACATTGACAAGGTTAGAAATAATAATTTTTATTTGAAAGAATAATTTTCTCCTTCAAACTTTGCTTTTGTCAAAGAATGCTCCCTTTGCAGCAATTACAGCATTGCAGACCTGGCATTCTAGCTGTTAATTTGCTGAGGTAATCTTGAGAAATTTCCCCCCATGCTTCCTGAAGCCCCTCCCACAAGTTGGATTGGCTTGATGGGCACTTTTTGCGCACCATACGGTCAAGCTGCTCCCACAACACCTCAATGGGGTTGAGATCTGGTGACTGCGCTGGCCACTCCATTACAGATAGAAGACCAGCTGCCTGCTTCTTCCCTAAATAGGTCATGCATAATTTGGAGGTGTGCTGTTATAGGAAGAAATTGGCTCCAATCAAGCGCTGTCCACAGGGTATGTCATGGCGTTGCAAAATGGAGTGATAGCCTTCCTTATTCAAAATCCCATTTACCTTGTACAAATCTCCCACTTTACCAGCACCAAAGCAGCCCCAGACAAACACATTACCTCCACCAGGCTTGACAGATGGCGTCAGGCACTCTTCCAGAATCTTTTCAGTTGTTCTGCATCTCACAAATGTTCTTTTGTGTGATCCAAACACCTCAAACTTTGATGCGTCTGTCCATAAAACTTTTTTCCAATCTTCCTCTGTCCAATGTCTGTGTTCTTTTGCCCATATTAATCTTTTCCTTTTATTAGTCAGTCTCAGATATGGCTTTTTCTTTGCCACTTTGCCCTGAAGGCCAGTATCCTCTTACATGCCAAGAGTGTGCAAAGCAGTCATCAAAGCAAAAGGTGGCTACTTTGAAGAACCTAGAATATAAGACATATTTTCAGTTGTTTCACACTTTTTTGTTAAGTATATAATTCCACATGTGTTAATTCATCGTTTTGATGCCTTCAGTGTGAATGTACAATTTTCAAAGTCATGAAAATACAGAAAAATCTTTAAATGAGAAGGTGTGTCCAAACTTTTGGTCTGTACTGTATATGTCCAGGAAGACATGCACATTTTCTCTTAATTTTTTCTTTTTCCTTTAAAAATGTATTCTTTTGAGCTAAAGTAATGGACGGTATAGAGCCTGATGTTTTTTCATATACTGCTGAGGAAGAAGAACGGATCCTAGGTGCGCTGAAGGATGATGGGACTTTTTTAAGTACACCTTCCCTAGTGGATCTTAAACGTAAATATGAAAGTGATTCTAAAAGGATGATTATTCTACAACTGCATTTGGTTACTTTGGGACAGTATTATAAAGCTCGGAAAATACCACGGGGTTTACGTTCAAATATAAGACCCAATCTTTTTGGAAATAATGTGACTTTTTGCTCCCGTTTTTGTCAAATCTCCAATAGATATGCCTTGGATATAATTTTGTTGAATATTGACTTTTTACAACAGGAAATATTGAAAATGACAACTTACATTGTGGATACTGAGGAAAAATTGAAATCATTGCTCAAAATTGAGGAATGGGATTCCTTCAAGGATTTAATAATGACTAAGGTGCAGGGTTTGCGCATGGAATTTGAGGATGTAAAACGTCGTAAATGGAATCGAGATATGGAGGATTATCAAACTGGTCACATTTATAACTGGCAGAAGGGTGGATCTAATTCATCATGGAGTAAAAGAGGTTATTTAAGGACTGATAAAAGGCCTAACAAGCATGATATAAAAGGACATTTACAATTGTGTGATAATTTCTCCTTTAGACCTAGATCAGGAGCAACAGAGAGGATCCAACGGAAAAGAAGAGGGGGCAAACGGCACTGAAGACAACAGAAAAAAACAGGACAAAATCAAACCACGGCAGCAGAGACAAGTGATGACACGGAAAAAAGAAATGAACTCGTGGTAAATATCTCTAAAAAAAATTTGACCATATCACAGATGACTGTCTTGAATAAGGGTTTGTCATTTAGTATGAGCAAACATGTGGACTGGTTTCAGCTGGAGCTAGATCTCCAGAGATTTTTTTAGAAATGTCAAATTGAGAAATTGGTTTTCTGGTAGTGTGATTGTCCCTAAATGTATAACTAGTGAACTTAGTCTACAACAGGTTCAGGTGGCCAAAAGGGGTACCTTTACGCCACCTGTGAATCCTCCGGTAATTAATGCATTTATGGAAGCGGTACAGAGGGATGTGAAAGCATTGAGAGGGAACTCAAATAAAAGACTGAAATCTCCAAATTTGAGTACAGAGGAGATACGGGCTTTGCAGGACCATGTCCATGACAGCGACATCATTATAAAACCTGCCGATAAAGGTGGGGCTGTCGTCGTCATGGACAGGGTCATGTATATTGAAGAAATTAGAAGACAGTTGAGTGACAGTGAAGTTTATGTCAAGTTGGAAAAGGATCCAAAATTTCTATTTTTAAATTATTTGAAAGTTATTTTGGATGGGGATTTGGAAAATAATATAATTGATAAAGATCTTTATGATTATTTATACAGTATGTGGAGAATCCTACCACCCCTGTGATATATGTACTTCCTAAAATACATAAAAATCTTAATCATCCCCCGGGACGACCCATAGTCTCCGGGGTAAATTCATTAAAGAGTAAAATTGGAATTTATCTTGATAGAATATTAAATCCATTGGCGAAAAATACTAAATCCTTTGTGAGAGATACCATGGATTTTTTATTAAAAATACAGGAAGTTGAATTAAAAAGTGAGGTCATTTTGGCCTCATTTGATGTGGTATCTCTATACACCTCCATTGATAATGGTAGGGGGGTGGAGGCGATTGAACGGAGACTGTCTTATACGGATCTTAGTGAAAATAATAGGAAATTTATTATTGAATTATTAGAGTCCATATTATATCATAATTATTTCCTATTTGGTGATGAATATTTCCTCCAGAAATGTGGAACCGCGATGGGGGCCAATATGGCCCCTGCTTCTGCAAATATTGTTATGGCTACATTGGAGGAGAACTTTGTCTATGTGTCCCACCACTTTAGACATGTCATGGCGTGGTGGCGATACATAGATGACGTCTTCCTCCTCTGGACAGGTACACAAGGGGAACTGGAGGATTTTTATGGATATTTGAATCAGGTCGATAGGACTGTCAAATTTACATTGGTGAGTTCATGTAAATCTATTCAGTTTTTGGATGTTTTTATCACACAGGAAAATGGAAAATTATTGACCTCCCTCTTCATTAAACCGACGGATCGAAATGATTTCCTGAGGTATAACAGTCACCACCCAAAACGCATGATAGAATCATTACCTTTTAGCCAATATTTAAGAATTAAAAGAATAAAGAGTAGTGAGGAGGGCCTGTATAAGAGTGCACAGAAACTTACGAAAAAACTTAGGTCAAGAGGTTACCCTCAGAGACTGTTAAATAAACAGGAAAAAAAAGTCAGTGGATTAAATAGGGATATTATTCTGAATAAAATGACCAAAAATAATAAGGATGATAGAATACCTATGGTATCGACATATGGTGAAGAGAGTGAACAGGTGGCAAATATAGACAGGAGTCATTGGAAAATGTTAAATAGATGTTTCCCGGATGTGCCAGAATTTAAAAATCCCCCTCTTTTTTCTTATAGAAGAAATAAAAATATTAAAGATGTACTAGTACATTCAGATATTGGCCCCTCTAAAACTGTGACTCAGACATTCATTAAGGGTAGAGGTAGAAAGGGCTGTTATCCATGTCTTTCATGTGTCAACTGCCCGTTTATGTTAAAAGGTGATCGGTTTCTTCATCCAAAAACTCAAAAAGTATACAACATAAAAATTTTTTTTACATGTGATTCTGACTATATAATATATCTGTTAGAGTGCCCCTGCTCACTTTGGTATATAGGAGAAACTACGTGCAATTTTAAAACTCGCATAAATAGTCATAGACATTCCATTAGAAAAAAGAGGATGGACTTACCTGTATCAAAGCATTTTGTGGAGGCGGGACATACTGTGATACAATTAAGATTTAGAATTATAGATGCGGTCCCTTTACAAAGACGGGGTGGAGATAGAATACGATTATTAAAAAGAAAGGAACTTGAGTGGATCCATAACTTGAATACGTTGAAGCCAAATGGACTGAATGCTGAATTTAATACAGCAGGTATCACCTGAGGAGTATGTTCAGACATCAGCAGTGTATGAAATTTGGGGTATTTTAAATATAATTGGATTTTTATATTTTAATATATTTATATATGGATATTTTTGGTTTCTTGCAGATCAATCACTCTCACTATGATATTTTGTGGAGTCGACGCGACCTGCTGCAACATGCGTATAAAGAAAGGGAAACTTCCTCTGGGAATGGATTTTTTCTTAAAAAAATTTTTTTTTTATATATATAGTAGTTGAAAATATTCAAGTTTCCACCTAATGAAGTTATAAAAATATATTTCTACATTATGAAATGGTATTCCTATTTATGGAGAGAATTGAACTATAATGTATTCCCAATTATCGCCTGAGATTGGGAAAGGGGTGGGGACCTGAGGAAGGTTCCTCCTCTGACCTCTTAATTTCACTCCATGGATGAACCTAGGGATAGGGAATTCCATGGAAGGGTGTTTGGGTTATGTATTAATATATTATCTCTCCGTTCATTTATGGACATAGGAATTACCGTATGGATACTGTTATTATAATATAAATAAATTGAGAAATTATGAATAGGATGGTGTCCCTGATAATGAAAAGTGGGCGCGTTCTTGCAGTTAATAGAGGATAGGATTAATTATTTGAGTGCACATTTTGTTCATATTTGAAAATAATCTTCTGGTGGAGTTTGCCAATTAAAAAGATAGCGACCGTAGTGTTAGAAGTGTAAAGCGCTTGCCCGGTGATGTCACGATATGGGCGGACTAGGTTTGCCCCGGTCATGTGACAAAACAATGTGGGTCCCATGGGAGACATGCGCAGATTGGATTCTTGAGTTAATCTACCCAAGGGTGCTCGACCGGTCCGAGACGTGGGACGAGTGAAGCTCTCTGTTGGTGATATATACAGCGCTGAGGTAAGAATAACTGTTATATTCTACCTAATTATATCACTGCATAGAAGAGACTCCCTCACCCCCGAGCGGTCGGCTCCCCAGGTAATTCAACAGATTGTTGTCTGGCTCAGGTCCCTTTGAACCAGTAGAATCCCTCAGATAAATTGACAGTCCTGCCTTCTATCCTTTGGAGAATTTAAGAATGAAAGTATGGATCCGATGATTGTGTTGTGGATGTGTCCCGGGATTGATGTTTTTGGTCTGTTTTTCTGGTTGGCGTATAAGTCCTAGAGAGGCTAGTAGTGGAATGGTTCAGAAACCTTTGTGGCCCATTGTCTAAGTGACCATTGTCTAAGTGACTGAGGAGTCTCTTCTAGGTGAGGAGAACCGAAAAAATGGGGAACCAAAATGCCAAGGAAGGCATTATAGCCAAAGACTTAGTGGTACGCAGAGAAGGGAAACAGGCACTGATTGGAATTGACAAAATATTGTGTAAAGCGGGAATGAATGAGAATGGAGAGATGAATGGAGAGAAATGGAAATCCTTCTTTAACTCCTATCATGGATGGCTGAAAGATAAGGGTCTGTTAGGGACAGTAGATGTATGGATGAATGCATGCGCTTATTTTGAAGGAAAGATTGAAGAATTAGGAGACGGACGTTACAGACTGACAAAAACTGGAATGACAGATTTTCCTCCCTGTCCGCTCCCGACGTCACCCCCACCCCAGTACCAGAATTCCCAGGAACCTAAATGTTGGGTTTGCCCCAGATGTGGACAGCAGAATCCCTTGACAGTAGACATCTATGTGGCATGTGGAGGACCGAGACCCCACCCAGCTAGTCTATTCCCAATGAGGACGGTAGTTGTGCCAGGAGCACCAGCAGCAGCAGCTGCAGCAGCAGGGGGGGATGCAGTGGTTCCAGGTCAGGAAGCTCGTACAATGTTAATGTATAGACCATGGAGCCCTTCAGAGCAGTTGGCACTGATCTCCCAGCTGCCAGATCCGTCCCAGTCCCCTATGGGTTTTGCTAGAATGATCACCACCATACAGGATACGTATCATGCCACTAGAATAGATCTGCAGGGGGTAATTAAGGGAAAATTGGCAGATGAAGCCCGCTATGATAGGTTGATAGATGAGACAAAAAAAACAGTATGCCAATAGGACCGGACCCGTAGATGCAGAATCTAATGATGCAGCAGCTGGAGTCCTATTCGCAGCAGCGTTGGTAAAAGCATGTCAAGACAGGCAAGCAGAAAAGCAAGTTACACTAGAAGATAGAGTGCAGGGAAAGGAGGAAGATCCTAAGGATTATTTCTATGCACTAAAGAAAACCTGGTCAGAAATGGGGTTCAACCCCAGGAATAAGACTAGTGAGAGGGTATTAGCAAGTGCTTTCATGAATGGACTAAAGAAAGAGATTGCAGAGAAGGTAAAAGCAAGTAGACCGGACTGGAGATCAGTGAAGGCAGAAGATTTAGCTAGAATAGCTCAGGGGGCACAGCATGACATAGTGCAGGCAAAAAGAGCTGCCAGAATACATATAGTAGAGACGACCCCCAGAAACAACAGAGGCAGAGGACGGACTGAAGGAGGAGGACAGAAACTGTGTTACGGATGTAAAAAGCCAGGACATTTTAGAAAGAACTGTAGGACCAACCCGTATCCAAATGCTCAGAGTACGGGTCCTCAAGCCGACCAAACAACGCCCCCATAGGATGAGGGTAGCTTGCACATGAACCCCCTCATCTCCTTACCCCCAACTCCCAGTTGTATAGTGCAGGTGAACCTACCAGGGGGACATGAAATCGATTTCCAAGTAGATACGGGGGCCGACAATTCAGTAATTACGCAAGGTGATTGGCCATATGTAGCGCCCCAAGGAATGGTCACTACAGAGGTATTGCACCTCATCCAGAGGTGTGATATCCCACTCCCGGGTAAGGATGGAGTATGGATCAAGGCTCAGTAGGCTGCATACAGCACACACACCCCATTTCCGAGGGACAGCTCAACGGTGCTCCCACTAGACAGAAGTGCAGGCATGACAGCATCTGTCCCTGGCTGGAGTGGGGAGGGGGGTGGAATACCCAGTGCTATAGGGGCAGATAGGGGTTGGGTCCGGAGCATAGGAAGGAGCCCATTGGTTGCTAGTCACCTGGGCTCATGGTCAGAGGGAGGTATATAAGGTGGGCACCATCTTAGAACAGTGTTCAGTCTGAGAGAGGAAGTGACAGAGCAGGGCCTCTGTGGAGCTCTGCTCCGGAGGCGGGCCTAGCCTGTGAGGCCCAGCCAGCACTGAAAGAGAAAGAAGAAGAAGTTCAGTCTGTGAGGAGAAGTGGAGAAGGCAGGGAGCAGGGCTGCTGCATGGGCTCTGCTCCCTGGGCAAGCCTAGCACAGAGGCCGGGGCCAGAGAGAGAGAGAGGAGAAGGAACAGTGGAAAGGAAAAGGAAACAAGACCAGAACAGAAGTAACAAGTGAAACAGAAAGGCTCAGGAACGAGAAGGAAGAGAGAACCCTAAGGACCCAGGATATTGCGGGTGACGGGTTGGCAGAACAGGGTACCGGATCCCAAATTGGTGGAAGCGAATCATCTTCAGCCAAGAACCGGAGGTCGTGACCAGCCCTTGGTGCGACCCCTCGTTACACCTTGCTAGGAAGGCATACCATATAGGGTCAGGGACATGGGCACGTAGCCCTCCCAAGAGAAGGCCCGCGGGAGCTGGACATAAGCTTGGTCACTGGTGGGGCACGAGCCAGAGAAAGGACGGAAGGGAGCTTTGAGACATACTCCAGAAAGACCTGGGAGTTGACCGAGTCCCTTGCCTGGTGGACGCAGCACGGCTTGGGTGGTCACTGCTTCGCGAGAGTGACCTGGAGAATACAAACTGTGAGTAAAGGACATTGGATTGCAACACGTTGTCTGTGACTTCTTGCTCCTCCGGCACTATTGGTACTGGGACTATCTCCACCATCACTCCCATCATCCACGCTAACTGCCCTGAGGCTGTACTCCTCCTGTGGGGAGTCATCCCATTCTTAGCTGCACACATAACACCGGCCTCAGCGGTCTGCCTTGCAGCGGCGGTCTCCATTGACCGCAATCCACGGGTGGCGTAGTCGGACACTTGTTATTACACTAAGACTGCCACTGAATTGACCACCCTGGACACGGACCGGGTCACCGCCACGGAGACTACAACCCCCAGCGATCCGGCTCCGGGTATTCCCTGCACAACACAGGCCCAGGGGGCGCGTCAACTTTGGCGTAGTCGGCAGGATTCAAACCAACCCGCCACCAACGGGTATTGCATGCCTGAAAAAGGCTTTTGCACTTACCGGAGAGAAGCTTCCCGCCATCAGACGCCATTTTCGGGACGCCGCTCGGGAAGAAGAGGGGCGTGGACGCCGAAAGCGCGTGAGATCCGAAGCTCCGCCCCACGCACTGACGCTGCGTAAGGTCCTGGAAGGGAGAGGGAGCGACGCTGACGTCACAGGAGCGCGACGCAAGGTCCTCAACCCCGACGATCGACTGCGGAGCCGCGGCCTACGGAGGAAGATCATCGCAAGGTAGGCCACGGTCCGCCGGGGGGGGGGGGAAGACATCGGGAACGGAGAGCAAAATGGCGGACCGGCAGCAGACTAGGCTGCCCAGCATCGGCAGTGCCCCAGTCGTCACAGGCCCCGACCAGCACCAGGAGAAGACGGGTGACGCAGGAGCGGTCGCGGGAGCAGGTAAGAGGAGTCTCCCTGTCCCGGACGCTGCCAGCGTCAGCCTGCTCCCGGGCCCCCTGGTGGAGCCGCCGATCCCGGACGCTGCAGTCACCGACCTGCTCCAGACCCCGCAACAAGCCCTGCAGCCGAGCCCTCCAGCCCTGGGCACCGCCACCACCAGCCCGCGCCCAGGCCCAAAGTCGCACCCTCTGACCCCGGGCGTCATCAACAGCGGCCTTCTCCAGACCCCGCCGCAAGGCCTACTGCACAAGGGTGCCAAGGGACAGTACGCCCTCCACGTTCACCGGCTCACGGAGGAGAAGCTGCAGTACCACCAGTACGAGGAAAGCCAAGAGGACCCGGACGGGTCTGAAGACTGCCCTCAGGAGGGAGCTCAAGGAGGACATAACTATTAAAAGAAAGTAGCGTGAGTAAGGAACTGTACAAAGTTACCCGTCAGGGTACAAGGACTGTTTTTCTTTTGAACTGTTAATAAGTGTGGTCCCCGTTGGGACAGCTAAAAGACTGTTACCCGTTTCCAAGATACCCCCTTTCTTACCTGGCTGAGGACTGAGAGCAGCCATCCCCTTTCCAACCGGCCGAGGACTGGGAACGGCCAACCCCTGGTAAATAGTTGCGCTTCTTAAAGCGCCCCCTACTGGTTTTTTAAAAGAACTGCAACGTCTACCTCAGGACGAATTAAATGGACTGTTGCACCTTTGAGAGAGAAAGTGAACACCTGGTCGCAGGTTGTCCAGCGGCCAGAAGTCAAGAATGCGTTTTTGAAGAATGTTTTACTTGCAAAAGTTTTATAGTGTGTTTTATGGTAAAAGAGTTCCGGAAGTAATAACCAAAAGTGTTTCATCAGAGTGTTTCCCATGAAGGGAATTGTACAAGTGTGTCTGTTTCCTGATGTAAGCAGTTAATGAAAAAGTTTTTGCATACCCTGTGAATTGTTTTTGCTCTGTTCCAGCCCGAGGACGTGCTGTGCTTTACCAGGGGGGAATGTAGCGCCCCGAGGACTTGGTCACTACAGAGGTATTGCACCTCATCCAGAGGTGTGATATCCCACTCCCGGGTAAGGATGGAGTATGGATCAAGGCTCAGTAGGCTGCATACAGCACACACACCCCATTTCCGAGGGACAGCTCAACGGTGCTCCCACTAGACAGAAGTGCAGGCACGACAGCATCTGTCCCTGGCTGGAGTGGGGAGGGGGGTGGAATACCCAGTGCTATAGGGGCAGATAGGGGTTGGGTCCGGAGCATAGGAAGGAGCCCATTGGTTGCTAGTCACCTGGGCTCATGGTCAGAGGGAGGTATATAAGGTGGGCACCATCTTAGAACAGTGTTCAGTCTGAGAGAGGAAGTGACAGAGCAGGGCCTCTGTGGAGCTCTGCTCCGGAGGCGGGCCTAGCCTGTGAGGCCCAGCCAGCACTGAAAGAGAAAGAAGAAGAAGTTCAGTCTGTGAGGAGAAGTGGAGAAGGCAGGGAGCAGGGCTGCTGCATGGGCTCTGCTCCCTGGGCAGGCCTAGCACAGAGGCCGGGGCCAGAGAGAGAGAGAGGAGAAGGAACAGTGGAAAAGAAAAGGGAACAAGACCAGAACAGAAGTAACAAGTGAAACAGAAAGGCTCAGGAACGAGAAGGAAGAGAGAACCCTAAGGACCCAGGATATTGCGGGTGACGGGTTGGCAGAACAGGGTACCGGATCCCAAATTGGTGGAAGCGAATCATCTTCAGCCAAGAACCGGAGGTCGTGACCAGCCCTTGGTGCGACCCCTCGTTACACCTTGCTAGGAAGGCATACCATATAGGGTCAGGGACATGGGCACGTAGCCCTCCCAAGAGAAGGCCCGCGGGAGCTGGACATAAGCTTGGTCACTGGTGGGGCACGAGCCAGAGAAAGGACGGAAGGGAGCTTTGAGACATACTCTAGAAAGACCTGGGAGTTGACCGAGTCCCTTGCCTAGTGGACGCAGCACGGCTTGGGTGGTCACTGCTTCGCGAGAGTGACCTGGAGAATACAAACTGTGAGTAAAGGACATTGGATTGCAACACGTTGTCTGTGACTTCTTGCTCCTCCGGCACTATTGGTACTGGGACTATCTCCACCATCACTCCCATCATCCACGCTAACTGCCCTGAGGCTGTACTCCTCCCGTGGGGAGTCATCCCATTCTTAGCTGCACACATAACACCGGCCTCAGCGGTCTGCCTTGCAGCGGTGGTCTCCATTGACCGCAATCCACGGGTGGCGTAGTCGGACACTTGTTATTACACTAAGACTGCCACTGAATTGACCACCCTGGGCACGGACTGGGTCACCTCCACGGAGACTACAACCCCCAGCGATCCGGCTCCGGGTATTCCCTGCACAACACAGGCCCAGGGGGCGCGTCACATACATTGACACTGATTTTTCACATCATGTCATTGCCACCCCCTTCAATTCCCCGTCTGTCCTGCTTCCTGTCACTAAAAGAATTCCCCTGCAAATTCAAGGAGTCACTGTACATAGCAAGCTCATGGTATCGCCCCGAGGCCAATGTAACCTTTTGGGAAATGATGTGTTGTCCCAATTACAAGCACATATTGAGTATCATCCCGATGGCACTGTCACCATGACCCCAGGTTTAAAACCAAGTACCCTTTGCAAAATTATGTCACTAGATATTGCCAGCATAGAAGAGACAAATGAGTTTCCCCCGATATTGGAGCAGGCTGTACCACATGATTTTTGGGCCTCAGACAAAACAGATGTTGGTAGGTTAAGAGTTCAACCAGTAATGGTGAAATTAAAACCAGGAGCCATCTTGCCTCAACAGAGGCAGTATCCCCTTAGCTCGGCTCAGGAGAATGCCATAGCCCAGCAGGTCCAAAAATTACTACAGAGAGGAGTCCTAGTCAAAACCCAGTCCCCTTGCAACACTCCCCTGTTCCCA
The DNA here is from genome assembly GCF_046119375.1 of Phyllobates terribilis. Classification (NCBI taxonomy): domain Eukaryota; kingdom Metazoa; phylum Chordata; class Amphibia; order Anura; family Dendrobatidae; genus Phyllobates; species Phyllobates terribilis. Next base: position 451,228 of record NW_027362974.1, on the reverse strand, counting down.
GTAAAGAAAAAGAGTGTGCCAGGACAACCAGCCGCATATAGAATGGTCCATGACCTCCGGTTGGTTAACAAAGCCACAGAACTTCTAACACCAGTTGTGCCCAACCCGCATACTCTTCTGTCACAGATACCTTCTAACTCTCTTTGTTTTTCAGTGGTCGATTTGGCAAATGCATTTTTCAGTGTACCATTACATCCTGACTGCCAGTACCTGTTTGCTTTCACATTCCAGGGCAGTCAATATACATGGACAGTGTTGCCACAGGGTGCCCAGAATTCACCCACAATGTACACTGCAAGTCTGCAGGAAATACTGGAGGGATGGTCTGAACCACATATCGTTGTTTTGCAATATGTCGATGACCTGCTCATTTGTGACCCCTCCAGGAAACAATGTCATAGTGCAACTATATCGCTTATGTTGTTTCTCTATCACGCTGGCTGCAAGGCATCGAAAGATAAGCTTCAGTTTTGTAAATCTTCAGTCACCTTTTTGGGACATTGCATTACACCAGGAGCTCGTCATTTAACAAATGCACGTAAACTAGCAGTACAGGCATTCACCGTCCCCATTAATGTTGCAGCCCTCAGAACTTTTCTTGGACTTGTTTCCTATTGCAGACAGTGGATTCATGCCGCCTCTGTTTTAATGCAGCCCCTCTATGACTGTCTTACCCCAACACCTTTTGTACTAACATCAGAGGCAATAGACTGTTTTTATTCTCTCAAGAACCGTATTTTGGCCACTTCAGCTTTGGGTACACCTAATTATGAGCTCCCATTTACTCTGTACCTTCATGAACAAGCTGGACATGCAGCAGGAGTTTTAACTCAAACACACGGTGATAATCAGAGACCTGTTGCCTATTTTAGTGTCAGATTGGATGCGGTAGCCAGAGGTGCACCATCCTGCGTACGTGCTCTGCATGCTGTTGGACTATTACTCCATAAATCCGCAGACATTGTTCTTGACCACCCGCTCACCGTTCTAACACCTCATGATGTCTACACTATATTGAATCAAGTGCAACCCGCTCACCTCTCAGCAGCACGTCATCTCAGGTTACAATGTGCACTGTTAATGCCTCCCAATGTTTCTTTACAGAGGTGTACTACCCTGAATCCAGCAACTTTGTTACCTCTCTCGGATCTAAAGGAGGAGTCAGGTACTGTGCTTTTTAAGGAAGATCCAAGAGAGGAAGTTCCTCATGACTGTGTACAAATGATGGCACAAGAAACGGCAGGTTTACCTACTGTATTTGAACATGAATTACAAAATGCAGATTTTGAATTTTTTGTAGATGGATCCCGTCATCAGGACGATTCAGGTACCTTCCATACTGGATATGCAGTTGTCTCCCTCAATGCAGTAATTAAGGCAGAACCAATGCTCCCACACCAGTCGGCTCAAGAAGCTGAACTTAGGGCCCTAACCGAGGCCTGTAAACTAGCGGAAGGTAGTATTGTTAACATTTACACAGATTCTAGGTACGCATTCGGTATATCGCATGATTTTGGTCCAATATGGAAGTCAAGAGGTTTCCTGACGGCAGCAGGACACCCCATTAAGAATGCTGATGCGGTCCAGCAGTTAATTAATTGATGCGCTACAACTACCTAAACAAGTAGCTGTCATAAAGGTAAGAGCACATACCAGACGCACCGACCAGGTAAGCAGAGGAAACGCGATGGCAGATGCAGCAGCAAAAACAGCAGCCTGTAAGCCGCAACAAGGGTCAACAGTACGTCAGTTAAGTGCCCCTAAAAACCCCTTTGTGTCGGAGGACATCTTATCCCAAATGCAGGCGCAGGCTCAAAAGGAGGAGGTTGATAAGTGGTTAAAGGAAGGTGCATGCCTGAATGAAGCAAATGGGGTATGGGGGAAAGGGACACGACGATGCCTTCCAAGGGCACTGTACCCAGCAGCTGCCCAGGTACTACATGGGCCGACACACCAATCTAAAACGGGTGTGATGAGTGTGATGCAGAAACATTGGGTGGCACCAGGATTCTCCACCTGTATTGAAAACCTGGTACAAGGGTGCATGATATGTGCTACACATAATCAGGGTAGAGTAGTTAAAACACCACCCAAACACACCCCCCGGCCCCTCTATCCATTCCAGAGACTGCAAATTGATTATATTCAGCTGCCAAAGTCAGGATCATGGGAATATGTGTTGGTCTGTATTGATTTGTTCTCAGGATGGCCAGAGGCTTTCCCGATTGCCAAAGCCACGGCTACGGCAACCGCAAAGAAACTGCTTGCGGAGGTGGTCTGCAGGTATGGGGTACCAGAGGTAATTGAGAGTGACAGAGGTACACACTTCACAGGTGAAATAATGAATGAAGTCATGTCAGCTCTAGGAATTCAACAAGCATTCCATACCCCATATCACCCACAAAGTAGTGGTACAGTGGAAAGACTGAATGGGACATTGAAATTAAAAATTCAGAAAGCCATGGCTGAGACAGGAAAACCATGGCCGGACTGTTTACCACTTGCTCTGTTTTCAGTAAGATACACGCCTAATAGAAAGACTGGACTCTCTCCATATGAGATATTGTTTGGCAACGTACCCGGCCTAGGGTGTTTCTATCCGCAAGCATTAGAAATGAACAACCATGTGCTAAGTTCCTATGTGAGGGCTTTACACAAAAAGATTAAGCAAGTACATGATAATGTCTTCAGTTCTCTTCCAGATCCAGATCAAGACTCTAGCAGCCATACGCTGCAACCTGGAGACTGGGTGGTTATAAAAAGACACGTGAGGAAAAGCCTAGATCCACGGTTTGACGGACCCTTTCAAGTTCTGCTGACCACAAGTACAGCCGTTAAGCTAGAGGGAAAAGAGACCTGGATCCACGCGTCCCATTGCAAAAAGATACTAGGAGAACCAGCGGACAAAGAATGATGACATTGTTTATACTTACCTGCATACTTGCGACCACAGGTGCATGGACTAGGTTAGGCACCATGGATGGAGACGACAATAGATTCATTAGACACCATCTTGCTCTAATCGATGGACTAAAGGAGCAAAACCAGACCATTGCTAATTGTTGGATATGTACACATGCCCCTGTGACGTCCACTAGCATACCCTTTCTCGCTGTCCCGGTCTCATGGGAAGAGATAAACTTTTGAGTGAACTGTTCAGATACTTTGGCCAATAATTCCACACAGAGATTTTCATTTCTAAATCCCGCAAATTGGTTTAAAGGTATTGGTGGGTGGTTGGCTGGTATAGTACAAGCTATTTTACAGGTTTTGCTAATGTGTCTTGCGGTTTATTTGGTTTTTAAGTTTTTTTTAATGTGTATTCAGCGTTGTACTAAAAGAAAACATAGAAATTCGTATTGATAAATGAAGGAACAAAAGGATGGAATGTTATAGCAGAAGATGGAGTCCCTCAAGTTTAAAGGCCCCATCTATGCTATATAAGTCTGACAGTTATTTTAGGTGAAAACAACAGCTATGAATGTTCCTTCTTGTATCAATAGCGTGTCCTTTTGAGAAGATAAAGTGATTTTCCCTGGCCAGATGTTTCTTCTAGTGTAGCAATAATGTGTTCTTGCAGAAAGATGAAATGACCTTGCTAACTAGATAAGTCTAATTAAATATTTTAAAGCATACAGAAACTAGCTTTTTTCGCTTGTTCAGCTAAACTGTATAATCGAACCATATATGGCAAATCCGTTTCCTGCCTTTAGGGTGTATATTAGCCCTGTGTTTTGTAATAAAGTTTTTAGAGTATGTTTAGACACAAACATCCTGTCCTGTGTCTTCATTCTCTCCGAGCTCGTAATCCAAAGGATAGAAGACCCAAAATTCAGTGACGACACCTCCATACATTAAAAAAAAAAAATCAAATACTCACCCTCACCTCACTCCTCCTCACCTGCTGCCGCTGCTCAGGTCCGGACTCCATTGCTGGCATCTTCCCGCTCTGCGCTGCCTGTGATGGCTCCTGGGAGGGTGCGGTGGAAAGACGTCACCGCGCCCTCTAACCTGAGACATCACAGGGAGCGCAAAGCGGGAAGACAGCGGAGCTGCGGAGGCATGGGGAGAGGTAAGTATCCGGCTGCCGGGGCCCTGAGCAAGTGGGGGAGAAGGGCGGGCGCTGGCACCGCTCTCCTTCGCCCATAGCCCGGCGTGGTGCCCGACCGCAAGTGGGCCCTCTCGCCTGCTCAGGGCCCTGGCTCTTGCCCGGGTGCTGACGCCGGCCCTGCCTATTGTTCTGTACAGACTCCTGTACTTCTAGTACCTGAGCACCTGACATGTCTGACATTTTTACCTCAGATCAAGCTGCGTTTTACAGTATCAGCAAAAGATATGAGATTTTAGAAATTTCACTCATATGCTTGATTTTTTTTCCTGACTGAATTTGACAAATGCAGCGTTTTTAAAATCCACAGCGTGTCAATTCTCTCAGTGTTTTTGTAGCTTTTTTTTTACAAAGAAATGAAAGGGGGAAAAAATGCTGTAAAAAATGCAAGTTTTTTACAGCGTTTTGACAGCGGTTGTGGTGAATGAAACTAACTTTATTAAAAATGTACTGTAGACAAAGCTCATATGTAATCCACACCCAAAAAAAGGCTACAAAAAAGTGACAAAAATGCAGGGAACATGAGGAAAACCAGGGGTTTTGAACACAGTGTTTTTACTGCCAAGACAAGTTTTTATTGTTGCAGTAAAAAACACAGAAAAACGCTATGTATGAGGGTCACTAACATGGGCCCTTCAAAGTTAAGCTTAAATAATATTCTAGATATGACTCTATTATACCAACTGAGCTAAACTGCAAGGGTCCCCGCAGGGCCTGACTGTCCATCTGGAAGTTCCAACAAATACCAGATGGGCCGGTGTGGACACTTGTTGACAGTATCCACTTTCTGAGGATGTGGATATCATTAACCATTAACAACTGAGGTGGAGCAGAGAGCCATGGACTCCCTGCTCTGCCACTTGCTCAGAAAAGCCGTAGACTGCTTATGTCTTATGAACTCAAAGAGGTCAGCACCACATGAGGGACATCAGGCGATGCAATGACCTCACTTCAACATCTGCTGCACCTAGACTGTAGTGAGGAGGAGAATATCACCCCTCAGCGTGGGAGAGAGGGGGTGATAAGTATTAGCATATGTTTCTGGTTTCCTAGGACACAATTATTACATAAGAAGGCCCGGGGGGCATTATAAGGATACACAGGGCACCACTGTCATGAGACATTATTATTATTATTAGTCAGTATAGGGGGCATTATTATTATAACGTAGCCCAGTGAATATAAGTATTATTATAAGGAAAAAGAGGACACCATTATTGATAGCAATAAATTTAGATTTTCTTCAAGTATTTGCAATTTGAGGAGATCTGAGTTGCTGCAAATCTATTTTTTTTAATTTGTCAAACTAGGTGAAAACATTGTCTGCTCTCTGTTACTGATAGAGGAGACTAGATTACTCAACGTGCTCTCCTCACACACTGAGCAGCACTTATGTCCATAAAATGGCCGCTGGGGGAGGATCATGTGACCAGATCAGCCTATCGTATCAGCCTCCTCCAACAGACAAGCAGCTCTCCTATGTGAGGAGTTTTAGTATTGGAGGCTGAGGACAGGTCTGGTCACTGCTCCTCCACCAGCGGCCATTGTATGGACAGAATGCTGCTCAGTGTGTGAGGAAAGCTGCACTAATAAGTGTAAATGGCCGCCCCCTTTAATATACGTGCTTAAATATTTAAGGGGTGCAGTGAAAAATTTATATGCGAGCAAGTAAGGTTCAAATTTCGGTGTTAATTTCACTTAATATCATTGTGGCAGTGTAAAAAAAATGTTAATGCTCATTGATTAGTTGACGCCGACCCATGCACCAAAGAAGATGCCACATCTGTCGCTCACTAGATTGTTTTATGTTTAGGCTGCCCTCTACTGACAACTAGAGGAATCATTTGCAGGTCAAGTATGTAAATCTGCATGGTATAGCATTAGTACATGAAATTGGCCCACTAAGGGTCTTCTCTATGCAATTATAGCCTATTGTGAACTCCCATGCCCAATATATTTGAGTGTCGCTTGTACTATTTATTTGAGAAGCCTTATGAGTATAGTATGCCCTTATCAGAATGACAATGTTTGCAATAGGCATATAGATTGTATGATATGTCATGGAACGCACTCAGCTGTAAAGTTCCAGGATTGACTGTGCATTGAAATCTAGGTGACAGCGGCGAGGCGGCTTCACTGTGTCCATGATCACATGATCCCGGTGCTGGTCACATGCTCTGACTGGGAGAATGGCGGCCAGGTGGTTCCGGCGTGTGGAACGCATACTGACTCTCCGGTCACGTGCTTCCTGTCACGTGTTTCCGGTGACCACGGATATCCGGTTGTGCTTGGAGCGCATGGGGCGTGCAAAAGAGACGGTTGCATCTAGTTTGGAATTGATTATTTGTGGTCCTCAAACAATCAACTCCATTCTAGCTGATTCACCATTGAGCCGTCTAGTTTGGAGTTGATTTTTTGAGGGCTCATTTTATCAGCTCCACTCTAGATGGCTCACTACTGAAGTGACTGGATCGGGGGGATATTTTGTGGATCTCATTCCAGCATCTCCACTCTAGCTGATTCACTGGTGAGGTGACTGGATCGGAGTGGATATTTTGAGGATCTCATTCCAGCATCTCCACTCTAGCTGATTCACTGGTGAAGTGACTGGATCGGGGGGATATTTTGTGGATCTCATTCCAGCATCTCCACTCTAGCTGATTCACTGGTGAGGTGACTGGATCGGGGGGATATTTTGTGGATCTCATTCCAGCATCTCCACTCTAGCTGATTCACTGGTGAGGTGACTGGATCGGGGGGATATTTTGTGGTCCTCATTCCAACATCTCCACTCTAGCTGATTCACTGGTGAGGTGACTGGATCGGAGTTGATCTTTTGATGATCTCTCTGCAGCTTCTCCATTCTAGACAGTTCAGTTTCTACACTGAAGTTCCTCAAAAAATCACCTCCAATGTCCAGAATGGAGCAGATTCCCGGATACTCATAGCCTGCAATGTAGTGGAATTGGAATGTACACACATTGTAGATATATATCAGCCTTATAATTCTAATGATTTCATGTTTTTATTTTTTAAGTACTTGCTCAAACTGTTATATTTATTACGTATTTCCAAAGGGCAAAATTTTATTTTTTTCATGATTAATCAAACTTGCATTTTATTATCGCTTTTTGTAATATAAATAATCACACACAGCGCTGATCGTTCAGTTTTACGTGGGGAAAAACGTAACAAAGCGCAGCGACAGAGTCCTCATAATTTACAACATTGTATTGGAGTGGATTTTTTGAGGACCTCATTTTAGTAACTCCATTCTAGCTGATTCACCAGTGAGCCGTCTAGATAGGAGTAGATTTTTTGAGGACCTCATTTTAGTAACTCCATTGTAGCTGATTCACTAGTGAGCCGTCTAGATCGGAGTGGATTTTTTGAGGACCTCATTTTAGGAACTCCATTCTAGCTGATTCACTACTGAGCCGTCTAGATCGGAGTAGATTTTTTGAGGACCTTCCTATAGCCTTCACTCTGTACAGTTTGGTGCTGAGGTGACTGGAATCGAGTTTTCTCAAAGAGTGAGCGGAGCCTCGTGGGGAGTAACGTAACAAAGCGCAGCAACACAGTCCTCATAATTTACAACATTGTATTGGTGTGGATTTTTTGAGGACCTCATTTGAGCAACTCCATTCTAGCTGATTCACTAGTGAGCCGTCTAGATCGGAGTGGGTATGTTGAGGATCTCCCTGTAGCCTCCAAACTGTACAGGTGCTGAGGTGACTGGAATTGAGTTTTCTCAAAGAGTGAGCGGAGCCTCGTGGGGAGTAACGTAACAAAGCGCAGCAACACAGTCCTCATAATTTACAACATTGCATTGGTGTGGATTTTTTGAGGACCTCATTTGAGCAACTCCATTCTAGCTGATTCACTAGTGAGCCGTCTAGATCGGAGTGGGTATGTTGAGGATCTCCCTGCAGCCTCCAAACTGTACAGGTGCTGAGGTGACTGGAATCGAATTTTCTCAAAGAGTGAGCGGAGCCTCGTGGGGAGTAACGTAACAAAGCGCAGCAACACAGTCCTCATAATTTACAACATTGTATTGGTGTGGATTTTTTGAGGACCTCATTTGAGCAACTCCATTCTAGCTGATTCACTAGTGAGCCGTCTAGATCGGAGTGGGTATGTTGAGGATCTCCCCGTAGCCTCCAAACTGTACAGGTGCTGAGGTGACTGGAATTGAGTTTTTCAAAGAGAAGGTGTAGCCTCGCGGGGAAAAACATAGCAGAGTGCAGCCGACAGTCCTCATAATTTACAACATTGTATTGGAGTGGATTTTTTGAGGACCTCATTTGAGCAACTCCATTCTAGCTGATTCACTAGTGAGCCGTCTAGATCGGAGTGGGTATGTTGAGGATCTCCCTGTAGCCTCCAAACTGTACAGGTGCTGAAGTGACTGTGACTCGCCCCCTGGGCCGTGGGGCACTCGGATCCGGGCAATAGGGAACGATGGGGGTAGTAGTGGCAATCCGGTTCCGTGGCTCAGGGTGGTCAGGCCAGTGGTAGTCCGTTATGTGCTATTGATTATGTCCGACTACGCCACCCGTGGATTTGCGGTCATTAGGAACCGCCGCTGCAGGGCAGACCGCTGGGGCTGATGATATATGCAGCTGGGATGGTGTGACTCCCCACTGGAAGAGTGCGGCCCCAGGGCAGTGTGGTGGATGGTGGGAGTGATGGTAGTGAGAGTCCCGGTGCCGATAGTGCTGGAGGAGCAAGGAGCACACAGACAACAAGTTGCAGTCCAGGGTCTTTACTAAAACAGGTAAACTGACCCATAAACAGTTCCGGCTAGGAGGGGACCTGGATGTCTGAGAGCAACGGGGAAATTGGCCGTGGTCAGGGTGAGGGTGTAGGCCTACCGTGCTTTCTGCGCTCCTTCTGGCTATCTCCTCGTTATAGGGTAACAGCCCACGTTTCCGAGCTTTCCGTGTATTCTCGCCTGTATGGCCTGCGACGTGGGTTCCTTTCTGCTCCCAGCCTTGTACGGCTTTACTGGTCCCTTCGGTTGTGGCAGGGCCTCCAGGCTTCTTAGGCCAAGGAATATACAGTCCCTTGCGAACTGGTTATCTGCTGGAGAATGTGGAATCCTCCCAGCCTCAGACACCAAAGTCTGGTAAAGTAAGTCTTTTATCTGCCAAGACAGGCTCTCTTCGCCTCTTGTCTCTGGCTTGTGGCTCTCCTCCTGCCACACTTCCTCTTAGGTGCAGTGCAACTGTCTGTCCCTGCTCTGCTCTGGGACAAGTCTCAGTGCTGAGACAGGCCATCAAGTTCTCTCTAACCCTGCCCCCAGTACCAGCTTTTATAGGGGCAGCCTGCTCCCCCTACTGGCCTGAGACAGGAGGCATTGCATGCTAATGTTCCCCTGACCAGAGAACCTCCCCCTTGCTTTCAGACACAGCTTTAATTACAATTGTGGCATCCAGGCCAGGGTGACACATTCCCCCCTAGTAAAATTTAGTACTCCGGGACTAAACAGTAAACAAAGACAATATGCATAACTATAAAACATTATCAGGAAAGTGACGCACAGATTGAGTTCTTAAGGTCACAGTGTGGTCTTTGACCGGGTGTCCATATCACCAATACAACGGGGAGCCTTAACCAGGTGGGGGTCTGTCCTACCCCAAGTCCTTTACAGTCTTAGTTCATTCCTGGGTTAGGCTCCGAACGCAGTCCATACAAGGTCCTGGTTATAAAAAGTCCATAACCTGTGAGTCCTTACGGTAGCTGCAAGAAACTGAAACACAGAATTACCAGACATGCATGTAACTTGGCAAACAATTCAACATTTGGCAACAGGGTTATTTACAATCTTAGCGCGCTCTATATTTTCCAGCGAGCGGTATCTGCCCCTTTGTGCTCCTGGTTGACCTCCTTAGCCCACTGTCTGGTGGTGGACCAACCTGGCTTTCCCCACTAGCGTTAGGGGTACAGCTACCAGCTGGGTGTACAGGTAGGGCAGGCAGCTGTCTGCGGGTCCTTTGGCTTACCGCAGGCATGGCAGGCTCACTGTCAGCAGAGGGTTGACTCTCCTGGGCTGCTGGTACAGGCTCTTCTGCCTCTGGAACCGCTTGCTCCTCTTCACCTTCCGGCTCTGGTGTTGGTTGTTGCTGTGCCGGTTGCAGGAAATGCAGGACAGGTACCACTATGGCATCATTTATGCGAGTCCAGGACTGAGGGAACTCTCCGAGAACGGTGCTGATCATTTCTTCCTTGACCTCTGCGGGTTCAAGGTCACTCTGATCCTCTTCTGCACTACGGAGTTGCTCGGGGCACCTTTTGAGGTGGTCTCTGGAGACGACACTAGTGGTTTCTCCTCCGTCCTTGGTGATTACGCACACGTTTGGGTTGTCGTGGTCAGACTGCAGTACGGTGTAGGGTTCCCTTTCCCACTGGTCGTCCAACTTATGTAGCCTTCTCTTCCGCTTCAGGACTTGCTCACCAGGTTCTAGGGGACCAGCAGGGGCGTGTTGGTTGAAGAGTTTTTCTTGCCTCTCTCTCACCTGGGCCAGGCTCTTCTCCACACTCTCCTGTACCTTCTTGTACTGCAGTTGCCTTTCCGTATCCCAGTCCGCATCCGGGTAGGTGTCTACGGGTATTAGGACTCCCATCTCCAGGTCTACGGGCAGCTTACCTGGTCTAGCTCGCATCAGGTAAGCCGGGGTGCAGTTTGTAGCATTCACCGGGATATTGTTGTATAGGTCTATCAGGTCCGGCAGTTTTTCTGGCCACAGGCTGCGTTCCTCCAGGGGCAAGGTCTTCAGGAGATCAATGACTATATTGTTCATCTTCTCACACATCCCGTTGGTTTGGAGGTGGTAAGGCGTTGTACGAATCTTCTTACAGCCATAGAGGTTGCAGAACTCCTGGAAGATTTCAGCCTCGAACGCAGGACCCTGGTCTGTCAGGACCTGTTCCGGATACCCGTGTGGACGGCAGAAATATTGCTGGAAGGCTCTGGCCGCTGTTTGGGCTGTCAAGTCTTTTACCGGGACCACCACGAGAAAATGGGAATAGTGGTCCACGATTGTCAGGGCGTAGATGTACCCTGACCGGCTTGGAGCCAACTTGACATGGTCTAGAGCTACCAGCTCAAGAGGCTGCGTGGTGACGATGGGCCTCAAGGGTGTCTTCTGGCTGGTGCGGTCCTTCCTCCTTAGGTGACAAGGGCCACAGTCTCTGCACCATTTTTCTACAGCACCTCTCATGCCGACCCAAAAGAATCTTCCTCTTAGCAGGAACTCCAGTTTCTTCCAACCGAAGAGCCCCGCTCTGTCATGGTAAGCCCCCAGGACCATAGCTGCATCTCGCCTTGGGACCACGACTTGCCAGGTCAGCTCGTGCGTCCGGTGGTTGACAATCCTTCTGCACAACTTGCCTTCGTAGAGGAACAGCTTGCTCTTCTCTTTCCATAGCTGCTTGGCTTCCTCTGGGGCATCTGGATCTAAGCGGGCGTCTTTCCGGGTCAGCAGATCTTTCACCAGGCGGATTGCAGGGTCACTATCTTGGGTCTCGGCCCAGCTGTGGTGAGGTAGGGGATTGATCATCACGGTTGTTAGATCCTCCTCCTTCACGCGGTGAGAGTATTGAGCGGCTCCATACCGGTGAAACGCGGGGAGTTCTACCTCCTCCAGCTCTTCTGGGTCTTCGTCACCTTCAGGTAAGTGAGGCATCCTTGATAGGGCGTCCGCGTTGGCATTGATTTTGCCTGCCCGGTACTTGATCACGAAGTCATAGTTGGAGAGACGGGCCATCCACCGCTGTTCTAGGGCACCCAGTCTTGCATTGTCCAGGTGTGTCAACGGGTTGTTGTCCGTGTACACGGTGAACTTTGCGGAGGCCAGGTAATGCTTGAAGCGTTCCGTCACGGCCCACACCACCACCAAGAATTCTATCTTGAAGGAGCTGTAATTCTCCGGGTTCCTCTCGGTGGGCCTCAGCTTCCGGCTGGCGTACGCGTTCACCCTTTCTCTGCCCTGTTGGTTTTGGGACAGTACGGCTCCCAGTCCCACATTACTGGCATCTGTGTGGAGAATGAAAGGCTGGCCGTAATCAGGGTAGGCCAGGATCTCATCCCCCGTGAGGGCCATCTTTAGCTGGCGGAAGGACTCCTCTTCCGGTTTATCCCGCTTGAAGGGTGGCTTTTGACTTCTGGACTTAGACTGTCCGATCAGGAGGTCCTGCATAGGAGCTGCCATCTTAGTGAACCCGGGGATGAACCTTCGGTAGTAGCCTACCAACCCGAGAAACTGTCTCACCTCTTTGATGTTCGAGGGGCTTGGCCAGCTCTTGATTGCCGTGACCTTGTCAGGGTCGGGGGCCACTCCTTCCGCGCTTACCACGTGCCCTAGATACTGGACCTTCGGTTTCAGCAGGTGACACTTCGATGGTTTCACCTTCAGGCCATAGCCTGCCAGGGCTTCGAACACCTCGGCCAGGTGTTTTAGGTGGTCCTCATAGGTCTTCGAATAGACGATCACGTCGTCCAGGTAAAGGAGAACCGTCTCGAAGTTTCGGTGCCCTAGACAGCATTCCATCAGCCGCTGGAAGGTCCCTGGTGCATTGCAGAGCCCGAAAGGCATGCAGTTGAATTCGCTCAGTCCCATCGGGGTGGTGAAGGCGGTCTTCTCTTTGTCAGCCTCTGCCACAGGAACCTGCCAGTACCCGCTAGTAAGGTCCAAAGTAGAAAAGAAGTTAGCTGATTTTAGTGCGGCTAAAGACTCCTCTATTCTAGGCAGCGGATATGCGTCTTTGTGGGTGATACGGTTGATTTGTCTATAGTCCACGCACATTCTCATGGTGCCGTCTTTCTTTTTCACCAGAACCAAGGGGGCTGCCCAGGGGCTACAGCTATCTCGAATGACCCCAGCTTCTTTCATTTCTCTTAGCATGCCCTTTGCGTTCTGATAATGTGCAGGGGGTACAGGTCTGTGTCTCTCTTTTATTGGTGGGTGGCTCCCTGTGGGGATGTGGTGTTCTATCCCTTTTACTCTGCCGAAGTCTAGCGGGTGCTTACTAAAGACTCTCTCGTACTCCTGTACCACCCGGTAGACTCCTTGTTCTTGGTGCAGGGGAGTGGAGTTAGCACCCACGTGGAGTTTCTGGCACCAGTCCTCCTTTTGTTTCTGGGAGCCATTACCCTCCGCCTGAGGAGATGGAGGCAAGGGTTCCACGGCCCTGATAGCTTTGTGTTCGACCACAAACAGCTTGGCGAGTGTAGCGTACCTGGGTAAGTGTACCTCCCTCTCCCCAATGTTGAGAATGCGGATGGGCACCCTCCCATGACAGACATCAACCACCCCCCGGGCTGTCAAAATGGTGGGCCTGCTGTCTGAGTACACGGGTTCTACCATGGCTTGGTAGTCTCTACCTCTCAACCCGATTGCAGTCCGACACCAGATCATCATTTCACTTTTGGGAGGCATGGAAATGGGGAATGGGTCACTCAGTCTTACGCTACCGATCTCACCACCAGACAGTTCTACCTGCTGCCGTCTCATCAGGGCTTTTATCTCCTTGTTGAGGACTCTCTGTTGGCTGGAACTAGCATTCACCGCCACCAGTTGTAAGATTACAATTACCTCTGAAAGACAATTTTCAATCACGTTAGTACCCACAGTTATTTTAGGGTGACTTTCACGACGGTCAATGTCCACAATAATCACTCCCTGTGTCGGTAGTTCAACTTTACCAATTTTAATGGTCATCTCCTTGAACCCCATCTGCGGCACGGGTAAGCCATTACTGGCGATGATGCTCAAGTTACTGTCTGGATACCGTGTGATATCAGCATCAGTCCAATGCTGCTTAAAAAGTACATAAGGGATAGTGGTTACTTGTGACCCAGTATCCAGCAAGGCGCTCATGGGGATACCGTCCAGCACCACGGGTAAAACCGGGCGCCCCCCAACGTCCTTATTACGCCAATTGTAAGGGCCTGGTGATCTTATGCCTGGGGGTTGGCCCTCTGCCCCAGGTTGGACCCGTTTAAATTACAGTACCTGGAAATGTGTCCGGGCTGGTTGCATCGACGGCAAATGGGCTGTCCACCCTCTGCGTAGCGGTCTGTGGGCCTCCCTCGGAACGACGGAATCCTCCTCTGTCGACGCCACGGGACATCCTCCGGACTTGAAGCCAGCTCGATGGGTCTTGACGGGTCCACTTGCAACGCCTGGACGGTCCTGGTCAACGCCGCGACGCTCCTGGTCAGCTCCTGGACTTGGTGGTGCAGGTCTTTCGACGGGGCTTGGTTCAGGGCCTGTGCATCAGCCCCCACGGGATCCATAGAGGAGGGCGCCGCCTCCTGGTGGTTGGTGAGAGCAGGGCGCCGGGGGTTTATAGCGCCACTGGTTGCAGATTCACGGAGCACCCTTATGGCCCTGTCCTTAAATTGGGCAAAGGTCAGGTCGGGGTTCTGAAAGAACATGAGGCGCAGTTGGGCCCTGTGGGCGCTAGACAGCAGACCTTCCATGAATTGTTCTGTTAGCAGCTTATCCGTTTCCTGCACACTGCCAGGGTCAGTTTGTTGAATAGCCCTCAGGGCTTCCTGCAGATTTAGGGCATAGTCTCTGATGCTGTCCTGTGCCCGCTGCTTACACCCATAGAACCTCATTTTAATTTCAGCGGAGGTACGTGTGTCAAAGGTACCCCGCAGCCGGGCCAGAATACCCTTCACAGTTCTTTTCTCCTTAGTGGGCCATGATTTTACCTCCCTCTGGGCTTCGCCAGTTAACTGCCCTGTTAATATGCTGACCTTCTGTTCCTCTGTCAGGGGGTAAACTAGGAACAAACTGTATAGCCTTTCCTTGAAGTCAGTTAGGGCATGGGGCTCCCCTGAGTATTTGGGCAGCCAGGCCGCTCCAGGGATGTAGGGCAGGGAAAAGGGCATCACCGCTGCTGCAGCTGCGTTGGTGGTAGTGGGCGCCTCTGTATACGACATCTTTCTCCCCCCCTAGTTAAGCGTGGCCTACCTTCCGACGAACCTCTTCTGCTGCTGCTATGGACGAGTACCTGGCGTCGCGCTCCGATGACGTCAGCGTCGCTCTCTCTCCCTTCCAGGACCTTGCGCAGCGTCGGTGCGTGGGGCGGAGCTTCGGATCTCACGCGGTTTTGACGTCCACGCCCCTCTTCTTCCCGCGCGGTGTCCTGAAGATGGCGTCTGATGGCGGGAAGCAGCTGCGGATGGCGGGAAGACGGCAGAAAACGGCGAGAAACGGTCCAAGATGGCGTCTGATGGCGGGAATCGGCTCCGGATGGCGGGAAACTTCGCCACAGGTAAGTTACAAAAGTCTTTTTCAGGCACACAGTACCCGGTGGTTGCGGGCACGAAATCCTGCCGACTACGCCAAAGCTGACTCGCCCCCTGTAGCCTCGCGGGGAAAAACATAGCAGAGTGCAGCCGACAGTCCTCATAATTTACAACATTGTATTGGAGTGGATTTTTTGAGGACCTCATTTGAGCAACTCCATTCTAGCTGATTCACTAGTGAGCCGTCTAGATCGGAGTGGGTATGTTGAGGATCTCCCTGTAGCCTCCAAACTGTACAGGTGCTGAAGTGACTGTGACTCGCCCCCTGGGCCGTGGGGCACTCAGATCCGGGCAATAGGGAACGATGGGGGTAGTAGTGGCAACCCGGTTCCGTGGCTCAGGGTGGTCAGGCCAGTGGTAGTCCGTTATGTGCTATTGATTATGTCCGACTACGCCACCCGTGGATTTGCGGTCATTAGGAACTGCCGCTGCAGGGCAGACCGCTGGGGCTGATGATATATGCAGCTGGGATGGTGTGACTCCCCACGGGAAGAGTGCGGCCCCAGGGCAGTGTGGTGGATGGTGGGAGTGATGGTAGTGAGAGTCCCGGTGCCGATAGTGCTGGAGGAGCAAGGAGCACACAGACAACAAGTTGCAGTCCAGGGTCTTTACTAAAACAGGTAAACTGACCCATAAACAGTCCCGGCTAGGAGGGGACCTGGATGTCTGAGAGCAACGGGGAAATTAGCCCTGGTCAGGGTGAGGGTGTAGGCCTACCGTGCTTCTGCGCTCCTTCTGGCTATCTCCTCGTTATAGGGTAACAGCCCACGTTTCCGAGCTTTCCGTGTATTCTCGCCTGTATGGCCTGCGACGTGGGTTCCTTTCTGCTCCCAGCCTTGTACGGCTTTACTGGTCCCTTCGGTTGTGGCAGGGCCTCCAGGCTTCTTAGGCCAAGGAATATACAGTCCCTTGCGAACTGGTTATCTGCTGGAGAATGTGGAATCCTCCCAGCCTCAGACACCAAAGTCTGGTAAAGTAAGTCTTTTATCTGCCAAGACAGGCTCTCTTCGCCTCTTGTCTCTGGCTTGTGGCTCTCCTCCTGCCACACTTCCTCTTAGGTGCAGTGCAACTGTCTGTCCCTGCTCTGCTCTGGGACAAGTCTCAGTGCTGAGACAGGCCATCAAGTTCTCTCAAACCCTGCCCCCAGTACCAGCTTTTATAGGGGCAGCCTGCTCCCCCTACTGGCCTGAGACAGGAGGCATTGCATGCTAATGTTCCCCTGACCAGAGAACCTCCCCCTTGCTCTCAGACACAGCTTTAATTACACTTGTGGCATCCAGGCCAGGGTGACACAACTGGAATTGAGTTTTTCAAAGAGTGAGCGGAGCTTCGCAGGGAGAAACATAACAGAGCGCAGCAACACAGTCCTCATAATTTACAACATTGTATTGGAGTGGATTTTTTGAGGACCTCATTTGAGCAACTCCATTCTAGCTGTTTCACTAGTGAGCCGTGTAGATCGGAGTGGATTTTTTGTGGACCTCATTTTAGTAACTCCATTCTAGCTGATTCACTAGTGAGCCGTCTAGATCGGAGTGGATTTTTTGAGGACCTCATTTTAGTAACTCCATTCTAGCTGATTCACTAGTGAACCATCTAGATCGGAGTGGGTATTTTGAGGATCTCCCTGTAGCCTCCAAACTGTACTGTTTGGTGCTGAGGTGACTGGAATCGAGTTTTTCAAAG
The DNA here is from genome assembly GCF_046119375.1 of Phyllobates terribilis. Taxonomy (NCBI): domain Eukaryota; kingdom Metazoa; phylum Chordata; class Amphibia; order Anura; family Dendrobatidae; genus Phyllobates; species Phyllobates terribilis. Next base: position 434,111 of record NW_027362974.1, on the reverse strand, counting down.
AGTGAGCGGAGCTTCGCAGGGAGAAACATAAGAGAGCGCAGCAACAGAGTCCTCATAATTTAGAACATTGTATTGGAGTGGATTTTTTGAGGACCTCATTTTAGCAACTCCATTCTAGCTGATTCACTAGTGAGCCGTATAGATCGGAGTGGATTTCTTGAGGATCTCACTGTAGCCTCCAAACTGTACTGTTTGGTGCTGAGGTGACTGGAATCGAGTTTTTCAAAGAGTGAGCGGAGCTTCGCAGGGAGAAACATAACAGAGCGCAGCAACAGAGTCCTCATAATTTACAACATTGTATTGGAGTGGATTTGTTGAGGACCTCATTTGAGCAACTCCATTCTAGCTGATTCACTAGTGAGCCGTATAGATCGGAGTGGATTTTTTGAGGACCTCATTTGAGCAACTCCATTGTAGCTGATTCACTAGTGAGCCGTATAGATTGGAGTGGATTTTTTGAGGACCTCATTTGAGCAACTCCATTCTATCTGATTCACTAGTGAGCCGTCTAGATCGGTGTGGATTTTTAGATGATCTCCCTGTAGCCTCTATTCTGTACAGTTCATTGGTGACCTGAGTAGAATGGAGTTGCTGGAGCGATGTCCTCATAGGATCAAATCCAATCTAGACGGCTCATGACTGAAACCTCCAGAATGGAGTTAATTCCAGGAGCTCCTCATAGATTCCAATCTCATGGCATAGGAATTATAAATGTATGTATGTATTGTCACTTTTTGTGACATACATAATTACAAACAGCACTGATTGTTCAGTTTTGCCCAAATTTGACTTTTACTGTATTTCCACCAGTCCCAGCCACAGCAGCGACATTTCTGAAGAGTGGGCGGAGCTAGACAACATTTATGTGATCATTTCTGCCACATTTGTGATATAAATTATGATAATGTCCAGCCGCTCTTCATAATGCTGGTGCTGACCAGGACTGGTGGACAAACAAGAAAAGTAAAATTTTATCAAACATGAACAATCAGAGCTTTGTGTAAGTTTTTAAACTATGAAAAGTGATAATATAAAAAACAAACAAATTTTTTAATTTAACAAAAAAAAAGCTTTCTACCTCTCACATTTTATTAAATACTGGCATGCAAAATTTGTTTCTTCATGAATTGTGGTTGTAATCTTGTATAATTGACGCGCCCCCTGGGCCAGTGCTGTTTGTGGATACCCGGAGCCGGATCAGATGGGGGTTGTAGTCTCCGAGTGGCGGTGACCCGGTCCGTGCCCAGGGTGTCAAACTCAGTGTGTGGCAGTCCTTGCAGATGTTGTTGGATGTTCTTTGTGTCGACTACGTCACCCGTTGATTTGCGGTCACTACGGCCGCCGCTGCAGAAGGGTCTGCTGAGGCTGGTGGTATGTGTGCAGCTGTGGTAGTATAACCCCCAACGGGAGGGGTATAGCCTCAGGGGGTCAGATGTAGAGGATGGTAGTTGTGGAGGTGCAGTGTGGATGGTAAGAAGACTCAGAGTCGGGCTGTGCAGTTCAGGGTTTTTACTTACTGCTGTTCTTTTGGTCACTCTGGCCATGAGTGACCACCCGAGCCGTGCTGCGTCCACCAGGTCCTGGACTCGGCCAACTCCCAAGCAATTCTGGAGCGTGATCCTGAGCTCCCTTTCTGACTTTCCTTTCTACGGCCGTTCCCACCAGGGATCCACTTATGTCCGGCTCCCTCGGGTCTCTTGTTGGTTAAACCTTTTCTCTGGGTTCCCTGACCCTATACTCGGTGTGCCTTCTCAGTGGATTTAGTGAGGGTCGTGGCAGATCCTGCCCACGACCTCCGGTTCCTGGCTAAGGTGTGCTTTGCCTCTGCCAGCTTGGGATCCGGTACCCGAGTTGCCAACCCTTCACCCTTCTGGTCTGATTTTAGGTTCTTGGGGTTCCTTCTTCTTTCCCCTCTGGGTCCTTCTTTTCTCCTCTCTCTCTCTCTTGGCCTTGGAGCTGGCTGAGCTTCTCTGCTCTTCTCCTCTGCTCTACACAAGACTGACTGTCTCACTGTCTGACCCTGTTCTAAGATGGTTCCCACCTTATATACTCCCTCTATGTGTGAGCTCAGGTGACCAGCACCCAATGAGCTCCTATCTTTACCCAGACTGCTCCCCCTATCTGCCCCTACACTACTGGGATGTTCCACCCCCCTCCCACTCCAGCCAGGGACAGACACTGTCGTACCTGCACATATATCTAGTGGGAGTACCATCGATCTGTCCCCCGGAAATGGGATGTATGTAGTGCATGCAGCCTACTGAGCTCAGTTCCACACTCCATCCTTACCCGGGAGTGGAATACCACACCTCTGGCTTGAGGTGTAATACCCCTGTAGCAGCCGAGTCCTCAGGGTGCTACATTCCCCCCTGGTAAATCACAGCACGTCCTCGGGCTGTAAGAGAATAAAACATCCAAAAACATACAATTTTTTTTTTTTTTTTCATAACACATCAACATATAAAACATCATATATCATAAAACTTTTTTCTTGTTCCTCCGGCCACGGTGCGACTTGTGACCGGGTAAAGTGCACAGTCTCTTCTTGAAAAACTCAGCTTTCCTATAAAACCAGTAGGGGGCGCCTTAGAAAGCGCAACTATATACAATGGAGGTGTGGCCGCTCTCAGTCCTCGGTCAGTGGGAATAGGGACACACAGGTTAAAGTTCACACTTGTCCCAACGGGGAACATATTTAAAGCAGCAACAGTTCTGGTACCCCGACGGGTAACTATATACAGTCTCTCTTTACCGTACTTTAATGACGGCTTCCTCCTGCTCCTTCTTGCTGGTAAGCTTCAGACCCGTCCGGGTCCTCTTGCTCCTCCTCACACCGCAGCTCCTCCTCCGTCAGCCGGTGTACATGGAGAGCGTAGGGTCCTTTGGCACACTTGTGCCGGGTAAAGGTGACCTCATCCCCTACATATAGGTCACGACCTCTGTGTCCCTCCGGCAGATGGCTTTCTACGTCTCTGCGGGTGACAAAGACGTCGCCGGGGGTATGATGGTCTCTTATGAAGCCCCAACCATGCTGCAATTGAAATTTAATCACAGTCCCGGTGGTACGGGGACCATGAGCTGCACGGGGGTCTCTCCTGTTCCGGCTCTTCTTCTCCGCGCTCCGTATCTGCATCTGCTGCTCACGGACCCGCCTCTCTCTCCGTTCTCGCTCGAAGACTGCCAACTGCTGGCGGCAGCACTCCACACGCTCCGCTGCGGCTGCCCGTGTTTCTTGGGTGAACCCCATGAGGTCTTCTCCGGTGGGGTCCCACTCAAACTGTGCTTCTGACGCGCCCCCTGAGCCATATTCTTTAGGGGAATACCCGGAGCCGGATCAGATGGGGGTTGTAGTCTCCGAGCGGCTGTGACCCGGTCCGTGCCCAGGGTGTCAAGCTCAGTGTGTGGCAGTCCTATGATGTTACTGGATGTTCTTTATGTCGACTACGCCACCCGTTGAATTGCGGTCACTACGGCCGCCGCTGCAGCAGGGTCCGCTGAGGCTGATGGTGTTTGTGCAGCTTCGGTAGTATAACCCCCAACGGGAGGGGTATGGCCTCAGGGGGTCAGGTGCAGAGGATGGTGGTTGTGGAGGTGCAGTGAGGATGGTAATGAGAGTCAGAGTCGGGTTCTGCAGTTCAGGGTTTTTACTTACTGCTGTTCTTGTACTGGTCACTCCGGCCTTGAGTGACCACCCGAGCCGTGCTGCGTCCACCAGGTCCTGGACTCGGCCAACCCCCAAGTAGTTCTGGAGCGTGGTTCTGAGCTCCCTTTCTGTCCTGTCCTCGTCTCTGGCCTTCCCCACCAGGGATCCACCTAAGTCCGGCTCCCTCGGGCCTCTTGTTGGTAAACCCTTGTCTCTGGGTTCCCTGACCCTATGCGTGGTCTGCCTTCCGGGTGGATATAGTGGGTGGCCGTGGCAGATTCTGCCCACGGCCTCCGGTCTCTGGCTGAGGATAAGTGCCCTCCACCAGTTTGGGATCCGGTACCCTTGTGCCAACTCTTCACCCTTTGATTTAATTTGGGCTCTTAGAGTTCCTTCTTTCTTCCCCTCTGGGTCTTTCTTTCTCCTCTCTCTCTCTGGGCCTGGGGCTGCTCTGCTCCTCTGCTTTCCTCCACTGCTCTGCAAAGTCTTCACTAAAACAGACTGACTGGCTGACTGACTGACTGACGTCTGACCCTGTTCTAAGATGGTTCCCACCTTATATACTCCCTCTATGTGTGAGCTCAGGTGACCAGCACCCAATGAGCTCCTAGCACTACCCAGACTGCTCCCCCTATCTGCCCCTACACTACTGGGATGTTCCACCCCCCTCCCACTCCAGCCAGGGACAGACACGGTTGTACCTGCACATTTTCCTAGTGGGAGTACCATAGGTCTGTCCCTCGGAAATGGGATGTATGTAGTGCATGCAGCTATCTGAGCTCAGTTCCACACTCCATCCTTACCCGGGAGTGGAATATCACACCTCTGGCTGAGGTGCAATACTCCTGTAGCAGCCGAATCCTCAGGGTGCTACATTCCCCCCTGGTAAACCACAGCACGTCCTCGGGCTGTAAGGAAACAAAACACCAAAACATACAATTTTTTTTTTTTCATAAACATCAACATAATAAAACATATAAAACGTCATATATTAGCAGCATTAAAACTTTTCATATTAAACTTTTCATAAACAACATTCTGGCAAACTCTTCTTGCTTCTGGTTCCTCCGGTCATGGTGCAACTTGTGACCGGGAAAAGTGCAATTGTCTCTTGAAGAATAAATACGGCTTTCCTATAAAACCAGTAGGGGGCGCTTTAGGAAGCGCAACTATATACAAGGGAAAGTGGCCGCTCTCAGTCCTCGGCCAGGTAATGGATAGGGGACACACGGGTAACAGTTCAATTCGCTGGTCCCAACGGGGACTATAATAGCAGCAACAGTTTTTGGTACCCCGACGGGTAACTATTTTACAGTCTCACAATACCGTACTTCAATTACGGCTTCCTCCTGCTCTTTCTTGTTGATTGATTCGTTTCAGGTTCAGACCCGTCCGGGTCCTCTTGCTCCTCCTCACACCGCAGCTCCTCCTCCGTCAGGAGATGCACATGGAGGGCGTAGGGTCCTTTGGCACACTTGTGCCGGGTGAAGGTGACCTCGTCCCCTATATACAGGTCACGACCTCTGTGTCCCTCCGGTAGGTGGGACTCAACGTCTCTTCTGGTCACGAAGACGTCGCCGGGGGTGTGGTGATCCCTGATGAAACCCCACCCATGCTGCAGGTTGAACTTTATCACAGTCCCGATGGTACGGGGACCATGCGCTGCACGGGGGTCTCTCCTGGTCCGGCTCTTCTGCTCCGCGCTCCTTATTTGGGCTTGCTGTTCCCGGACCCGCCTCTCTCTCCGCTCCCTCTCGAAGACCTCGAGCTGCTGGCGGCAGCACTCTGCACGCTCCGCTGCGGCTGCCCGAGTCTCCTGAGTGAACCCCATGAGATCTTCTCCGGTGGGGTCCCACTCAAACTGGGTCTCTTCCAGCGGGGGCGAGATCCTCTTTACGGGCTTTGGAGCCGGGATCAGGGGTTCGCACATGGCCCTTGCTTTTTGCAGCTCCAGCTGGATGTATTCTTCTGGCCAGACAAAGGGCTGCCCATCCGGGCACGTATGCTGGGCGAACAGGTCTTCACCCAGGTGCGGCACTCTTGATGTTGAGGGCGCGTTGATGGTAGCGGCGCCCGGGTTGCCCAGGCCTTGCGACCAGGCTTGGGGCACCTTGAAAGTAAAGGGTACCGTAAGGACGGCGGCGCCCTGGGTTACTCGGCCCTGCGACCAGGCCGGGGGCTCCGCGGAGGTAGGGGGCGCTGTTGGTATTGCGGCGCCCGGGGGTACTAGGCCTTGCGACCAGGCCGATGGTGTTTCCTGTTTGGCCGCGCTCGGGGTCGAGGCGCGTGACGTCACAGGGGTCGCGGCTTCCGGTTGAGGCCTAGTCTGCGGCGGTGACGTTGCAGCGACGGGCACGGCAGGGGGTACTTCGGGCTCTGCGACGGGGAGCTGGGGCAGGTACGCGGTTTCCCGGTTTGGGGTAAAGACGTCCCCTTTACCTGCCTCCATTCGTTCGGCTCCCTTCTCGGCGCCGTCTCCGGCCTTGAGTCCTCCTGCGCCATCCTCAGAGGCGGTCTGTCTCCTCTTCTCGGGTGGCGTGCTCCGCTGACGGGTTTCAGTCTGCTGGGCCATCTCTCGGCTCCACTCCGCCAACGCCTCCCGTTGCACCTGGGCCATCCTCCGTGCGAGGCCCTCCAGCGCAGTCTGTGCACACTCCCGATCTCGGGGGAGCTGTGCTAGGATCTCCACTAAGCCTAGTGGACTTGTTGCTTCCAGCAGGCTCCTGACCACTGGGTCGGTGCTGCCCGCCTCGCCTTCCATCTCCGGGTAAGCTTTCTCTGGACTCTGCTCCAGGCTTCTTGTCTCCGGGTGCGCTCTCTCCAGACTGCTCCAGGCGGCACCCATCTTCGTTCTTTTGTTCTGTCTCCTCCCACTTCGAGGGCGGTCCCGGGGCAACTTGGTGATTGTCAGCTCCAGGGGCAGTTCCTTCACGCTGATGGACACTTCCAGCATCACAGTCTCTGTTGGTGGGGGCGGTTTCCGCTTTTGGCGCCATTCTTCGACCTGGCCCACGATGGGAGGCGGCCTCTTGCCATCCTCTGGCACGCCCATAATGGCGTCCGCTCTTCCAAGGCGGGAAATCTTTGGAAATGGCGGGAATCGTCTCCCAGTGGCGGGAAACTCTGCAGATGGCGGGAAAAAGCTGCAAATGGCGGACAACCGGCGGGAATCGACTTGTGATGGGGTCCGATGGCGGAGACCCTCCGGAACCGGCGGGAGACTTCTTTTTGAGGTAACGGTGAACTTTTCTTCAGGCACGCAGTACCCGGTTGTTGCGGGCACGTTATCCTGCCGACTACGCCAAAGTTGACGCGCCCCCTGAGCCATATTCTTTAGGGGAATACCCGGAGCCGGATCAGATGGGGGTTGTAGTCTCCGAGCGGCTGTGACCCGGTCCGTGCCCAGGGTGTCAAGCTCAGTGTGTGGCAGTCCTATGATGTTACTGGATGTTCTTTATGTCGACTACGCCACCCGTTGAATTGCGGTCACTACGGCCGCCGCTGCAGCAGGGTCCGCTGAGGCTGATGGTGTTTGTGCAGCTTCGGTAGTATAACCCCCAACGGGAGGGGTATGGCCTCAGGGGGTCAGGTGCAGAGGATGGTGGTTGTGGAGGTGCAGTGAGGATGGTAATGAGAGTCAGAGTCGGGTTCTGCAGTTCAGGGTTTTTACTTACTGCTGTTCTTGTACTGGTCACTCCGGCCTTGAGTGACCACCCGAGCCGTGCTGCGTCCACCAGGTCCTGGACTCGGCCAACCCCCAAGTAGTTCTGGAGCGTGGTTCTGAGCTCCCTTTCTGTCCTGTCCTCGTCTCTGGCCTTCCCCACCAGGGATCCACCTAAGTCCGGCTCCCTCGGGCCTCTTGTTGGTAAACCCTTGTCTCTGGGTTCCCTGACCCTATGCGTGGTCTGCCTTCCGGGTGGATATAGTGGGTGGCCGTGGCAGATTCTGCCCACGGCCTCCGGTCTCTGGCTGAGGATAAGTGCCCTCCACCAGTTTGGGATCCGGTACCCTTGTGCCAACTCTTCACCCTTTGATTTAATTTGGGCTCTTAGAGTTCCTTCTTTCTTCCCCTCTGGGTCTTTCTTTCTCCTCTCTCTCTCTGGGCCTGGGGCTGCTCTGCTCCTCTGCTTTCCTCCACTGCTCTGCAAAGTCTTCACTAAAACAGACTGACTGGCTGACTGACTGACTGACGTCTGACCCTGTTCTAAGATGGTTCCCACCTTATATACTCCCTCTATGTGTGAGCTCAGGTGACCAGCACCCAATGAGCTCCTAGCACTACCCAGACTGCTCCCCCTATCTGCCCCTACACTACTGGGATGTTCCACCCCCCTCCCACTCCAGCCAGGGACAGACACGGTTGTACCTGCACATTTTCCTAGTGGGAGTACCATAGGTCTGTCCCTCGGAAATGGGATGTATGTAGTGCATGCAGCTATCTGAGCTCAGTTCCACACTCCATCCTTACCCGGGAGTGGAATATCACACCTCTGGCTGAGGTGCAATACTCCTGTAGCAGCCGAATCCTCAGGGTGATACACTTCTTCCAGCGGGAGCGGGGTTCTCCTGACGGGCTTCGGAGCCGGAATCAGGGGCTCGCACAGGGGCCTTGCTTTTTGGAGTTCCAGTTGGTAGTACTCCTGTGGCCATATAAAAGGCTGCCCATCCGGGCACGTGTGCTGGGCAAATAGATCTTCACCCAGGTGCGGCACTCGAGATGTTGAGGGCGCGGTGATGGTAGCGGCGCCCGGGTTGACCAGGCCTTGCGACCAGGCTTGGGGCACCCTAAAGGTAAAGGGCACCGTTAGGACGGCGGCGCCCGGGGTTACTTGGCCCTGCGACCAGGCCGGTGGCACGGTGGAGGTAGAGGGCGCTGTTGGCACTGCAGCGCCCGGGGGCGCTCGGCCCTGCGACCAGGCCGGTGGTGTTTCCTGCTTGGCCGCGCTCAGAGTTGAGGCGCGTGAAGTCACAGGGGTCGCGGCCGCGGCTTCTGCTTGGGGCCTAGTCTGGAGCGGTGACGGTGCAGCGACGGGCACGGCAGGGGGAATTTCGGGCTCTGCGACGGGGAGCTGGGGCAGGCTCACGGTTTCTCCGCTTGGGGTAGTGACGTCCCCTTTACCTGCCTCCGTCTGTTCAGCTCCCTCCTCGGCGCCGTCTCCGGCCTTCACTCCTCCTGCTCCATCCTCAGAGGCGGTCTGTCTCCTCGTCTCGGGTGGCGTGCTCCGCTGACGGGTTCCGGTCTGCTGGGCCATCTCTTTGCTCCACTCCGCCAGCGTGTCTCGCTGCACCTGGGCCATCCTCCGTGCGAGGCCCTCCAGCGCGGTCTGTGCACACTCCCGGTCTCAGGGGAGCTGTGCCAGGTTCTCCACCAGGCCTAGTGGGGTTGTCCCCATCATGGTTCCTATCTTGTGCTTATGTCCCCCGTCATGGTACTCATCTTGTTTTATTGTCTCCCATCATGGCCATCTTGTAGAAATATCCTCTTACCTGGTCCCCTTTTTGTAGCAATCTCACCATTCGGCTCCCTATCTCACAGTAACGTGTCCCTTCCTGGTCCCCTTTTTGTAGTAATGTCTCTTTGCAGTAATGTCAAGATCCTGATCCTCATCTTCTAGTACTGTTCCCATCCTGGTCCCCTGCAGACATTAGCTGCTGGCCTGTGATTGACCCACAGTTGGCATTGGTATAGCTGAGCAAAGAGCTTGTCTGTGCACGGCGCCTGCAATATGTTCCACTGAAAAAGTGCTGACGTGCCACAATCCTCAAGGTGTACGGTGCCTGCGGCCTGCATGAAGCAGCCTCTGTGGCCAAATGTTTGAGACCCCCACTCGAGTCTATAAAGCTACAGCTGCCAATCAAGATACAGGGTGCCATGATATACTGAGGGGCTGCGATTGGTTTGATTAGTTATTCTGTGATGACAGATTCTCTTTACACCCCGAGTGATTTCAGACCAATCACCTATTCTGTGTAGAAGTGATACAGATTTACAAGACAGTGACTTGAAGGGTCAACGTGATATTTGAAATTTTTTCTCAACATTTTATTTCAGTTATATTTTCAAGCAGATCAGGGGGTGTTCATATCCTGAGCCGACCATAAGCTGCCCCCAAAAAACTCACTGTCTTCACCGAGGGGTGCGCAGTTCAGGCAAAAGAAACGTATACACAGTCCATAATATGGATATCCATGGAAAATGGAGGGCTTGTACTGATCGATGGGTTATTGCATTGTGGGGTGGCTAGGTTCTGCTTGAAAGTATAAGGACATTCACAAATGAAAAAGATATCATACAAGGTTTACTTAAGTCTTGCAAATGAGAAAACAGGTGTACTGGTGTGATAATTCTAAAAATACAGGTGCATCTCACTAAATTAGAATATCATCAAAAAGTTAATTTATTTCAGTTCTTCAATACAAAAAGTGAAACTCATATAGAGTCATTACAGACAGAGTCATCTATTTCAAGTGTTTATTTCTGTTAATGTTGATGATTATGGCTTACAGCCAATGAAAACACAAAAGTCATTATCTCAGTAAATTAGAATAATTAACAAAAAACACCTGCAAAGGCTTCCTAAGCATTTAACAAGGTCCCTTAGTCTGTTTCAGTAGGCTCCACAATCATGGGGAAAACTGCTGGCTTGACAGATGTCCAGAAGGCAGTCAGTGACACACTCCACAAGGTATCAGAGTCTGGAGGAAGAGTGGAGAGGCCACAATCCAAGCTGCTGGAGGTCTAGTGTGAAGTTTCCACAATCAGTGATGGTTTGAGGAGCCATGACATCTTCTGGTGTAGGTCCACTCTGTTTTATCAAGACCAAAGTCAGCGCAGCCGTCTACCAGGACATTTTACAGCACTTCATGCTTCCCTCTGCCGACAAGCTTTTTGGAGATGGAAATGTCATTCTCAAGCAGGACTTGGCCCCTGTCCACACGGCCAAAAGTACCAGTACCTGGTTTACACACAACAGTATCACTGTGCTTGATTGGCAGAAAACTCACCTGACCATAACCCCATAGAGAATCTATTATAGAGAATCTATGGGGTATTGTCGAGAGGAAGACGAGAGACACCAGACCCAACAATGCAGACGAGCTGAAGGCTGCTATCAAAGCCATCTGGGCTTCCATAACACCTCAGCAGTGCCACAGGCTGATCGCCTCCATGCCACATTGCCGCATTGATGCAGTAATTGATGCAAAAGGATCCCAGACCAATTATTGAGGGCATTTACTGACCATACATTTCAGTAGGATAACATTTCAGATTTTAAAATAATTTTTCAAGCTGTTATAAAGTATTCTAATTTACTGAGATAATGACTTTTGTGTTTTCATTGGCTGTAAGCCATAATCATCAACATTAACAGAAATAAACACTTGAAATAGATCACTCTGTGTGTAATGACTCTATTAGACAACCAACAGAAGATTAGACCCCTAAAATATAACTTTTATTCGAATATGCTAAAAAGGACTCAGTAGTCACCATAACAACAAACACAAAAACAAGACAAAATGCCAGGGAACAGGGATAAGTCACACATCAGTCAGGAAGGATTACGGGCTCTATCTGTCCCTATTTTGTCCCTAAATTCTCTCCCTTCCTGACAGCGGAGGTTGGCACCCTAATTTTTGCTCCGTGGCGCCCCCGCTCAACGTTGGTGTCCCTAATATCCCTGGTAAATATCTATCTTTATATTTAAAAAACCACAATCGTGAATAAAAGATAGAGAAAAGTGAACGTACAGATTAAGAAGCCGACAATTCATCATAGATATGCATTTAAGGAGACCCAAGGGAGAGAATTTAGGGACAAAATAGGGACAGATAGAGCCCGTAATCCTTCCTGACTGATGTGTGACTTATCCCTGTTCCCTGGCATTTTGTCTTGTTTTTGTGTTTGTTGTTATGGTGACTACTGAGTCCTTTTTAGCATATTCGAATAAAAGTTATATTTTAGGGGTCTAATCTTCTGTTGCTTGTCTAGTCTTGCAATTGGGCCCCGCTTATACATCCCTTGTTCAGGTGTGTAATGACTCTATATAATATGACTTTCACTTTTTGTATTGAAGAACTGAAATAAATTAACTTTTTGATGATATTCTAATTTAGTGAGATGCACCTGTAGATAAAAGGGTTTAACTTGAATTGACGTCATAGCACAGACCTGCATCAACTCAGCTTAAACAGAACAAAACCCATAGGACCCTATTCATCATAGTTTTTACTCCAGAATTCTGTTATAAAATGCTCAATCGTATAATTTGGATGCAACTGAAGACTATGTAAAAATGTTGCAACTTTTTCCTTTCTAATGGCATTTTTATCGGTAAGTGGGCAGGGTTGTGATGACTGCTGTTTGGCAACTTCATCATGAGCAGCGGTGGTCGCTACAAATCCTCCTCCAGTAAGTGGCATAGCGCATGGAGGCGCTGTCCAGCCATCAGACGCTTCTGATGAATATGTCTCTTAATGAATCAGGAGCTGCGTCCTTCACCTCCGCCCTCTCATCAAGACATTAATCAGGTGCATAGTTCTTTAAGGTGACAATGCAGCAATTTAGCTCGAGTAGTTCATATTTTGTATGCATTTATGTACATAAATGACATAGCCGAGTGCTGGGATGGCCTATTTTTATTAGTCCTATACAGAATCCATAAATGGACGGACCGACCTGTGCTAAGCATACGTGAAAATTATTTTATCAAACATGGACATAGTCTTTCCTAAGTAACATTGGGGTCCCTGGTGGTCCTAACCTCAGCAACTTATATTTTATCCAATATGACAGTAACAGTGTGTCCCTCCCCAGCCTGTGTTCATGTACTCTATGTAATGTAACCTGCTTTAGTGTAAGGGGTGTAAGGCTATGTGCCCACGATGCAGAAATGCTCAGTTTCCACATCTCCCTGGCAGAAAAAACGCATGCGGATTGCACATGCGGATTGCACATGCGGATGTGAAGCGTTCTTCACTTGCATTTCCGCATGCGGGTTGACAAGCGCTTTCCAAGCGATTTTAACATCACTTGGAAAGTGCTTGACAACTTGGTCACACTATATAAATCCATGCAACCGGCATGGATTTTTATAGTGTGACCGAAAGAATGGTAAAAAATAAATCTATACTTACCTTCTGATGGCCCCCGCTGTCTTGCTTCGCTCCGTCCTGGCTGCCGACAGCGCGCGGTACACTGAAGGACCTGCCGTCATATGACTGACGTCAGCGCAGGTCCTTCAGTCCACAGCACGCTGCCGGCAAGTGAAGAAAGGGACACCGCGAGCCATCAGAAGGCAAGAATAATATTTATTTTTTATTTTATTCTTTTTTTCACAGGTTCTATGGTACCCAGGTCCGGAAGAGAGTCTCCTGTCCTCCACACCCGGGTGCCATCCGCACATAGAAACGCATATTATCCATGTGTGCAAATGTGCGGACACAGATGATATGCGTTTCAATGCAAGTCAATGGCGGCAATTACGCTGCGTGTCCGCAAAATTAATGGACATGCTGCGGATTATCATTCCGGAAAAACACGCAGCATGTGCACAGCACGGATTATCATTGGGGAACATGGCAGGCCTTCTACCATGCATTTAAGCGTTTCTGCAGCGTTTTTGCCGGTGCTTAAACGCATCGTGGGCACACAGCCTAACAGCGTGTCCCTCCCCTGTGTTCATGGACTGTAATGTTATCAGGCCTAGGTCAACATCTCTTGTTGCATCTAGAGGGTGTGAACTGACGCGCCCCCTGGGCCATATTCTTAGGGAGAATACCCGGAGCCGGATCAGATGGGGGGTTGTAGTCTCCGACCGGCTGTGACCCGGTCCGTGCCCAGGGCGTCAAGCTCAGTGTGTGTGGCAGTCCTACAGATGTTATAAAGTTCTTTATGTCGACTACGCCACCCGTTGTATTGCGGTCACTACGGCCGCCGCTGCAGCAGGGTCCGCTGAGGCTGATGGTGTTGGTGCAGCTTTGATAGTATAACCCCCAACGGGAGGGGAATAGCCTCAGGGGGTCAGGTGCAGAGGATGGGGGTTGTGGTGGTGCAGTGTAGATGATAATCAGAGACAGAGTCGGGTTGTGCAGTTCAGGGTGTTTACTTACTGCAGATGTTCCGGTCACTCCGGCCTCAAGTGACCACCCGAGCCGTGCTGCGTCCACCAGGTCCTGGATTCGGCCAACCCCCAAGCAAGTCCGGAGCGTGGCCCTGAGCCCTCCTTTCTGTCCTGTCCTCTGGCCGTCCCCACCAGGGATCCACCTAGGTCCAGCTCCCTCGGGCCTTCTGTTGGGAGACCCTTGGCCCTGGATTCCCTGACCCTACTCGTGGTCTGCCTTCGGGGTGGATGTGGTGGGTGGCCGTGGCAGATGCTGCCCACGGCCTCCGGTCTCTGGCTGAGGTGTGCTGTAGCCCCCACCAGTTTGGGATCCGGTACCCTGTTGCCAACTCTTCACCCGATGTTTGGATTTGGGATCTCAGAGTCCTTTCTTTTTCCCCCTCTGGGTCTTTCTTTCTTTTCTCCTCTCTCTCTCTGCAGGCTCATCTGGACCTCTCCTTCTGACTCTCTGACTCTGACAGACTGACCCTGATCTAAGATGGTTCCCACCTTATATAACCCTCTATGTGTGAGCTCAGGTGACCAGCACCCAATGAGCTCCTATCTCTACCCAGACTGCTCCCCCTATCTGCCCCTACACTACAGGGATGTTCCACCCCCCTCCCACTCCAGCCAGGGACAGACACGGTCGTACCTGCACATTTCTAAGTGGGAGTACCGTCGGCCTGCCCCTCGGAAATGGGATGTGTGTAGTGCATGCAGCGCTCCGAGCTCAGTTCCACACTCCATCCTTACCCGGGAGTGGAATATCACACCTCTGGCTGAGGTGCAATACTCCTGTAGCAGCCGAATCCTCAGGGTGCTACATTCCCCCCTGGTAAACCACAGCACGTCCTCGGGCTGTAAGACAAAACACCACAAACATACAATTTTTTTCTTTGCATAAACATAATATAAACATATAAAACATTATCATATAACAATATATATATATCAATAAAACTTCTTCAGATAGATAACATTCTCGTCGTCTTCTAGCTCCTCCGGTCACTGTGCAACTGATGACCGGGCAAAGTGCGACAGTCCTTTCTTGAAAGTGGTTTTCCGGTAAAACCAGTAGGGGGCGCTCTAGGAAGCGCAACTATATACAAAGGGATAGTGGCCGCTCCCAGTCCTCGGCCAGATGTTAGGGATTAGGGATGGCTGTTCACAGTCCTCAGCCTGGTAATGGATAGGGGACACACGGGTTAACAGTTCAATTCGCTGGTCCGAACGGGGACTATAATAGCAGCAACAGTTTTTGGTACCCCGACGGGTAACTATATACAGCTTCTTCACTACCGTACTCAACGACGGCGTCCTCCTGCTCTTTCTTTGTAGTTGGCTTTAGCTTCAGACCCGTCCGGGTCCTCTTGCTCTTCCTCCTCACACCGCAGCTCCTCCTCCGTCAGGCGATGCACATGGAGGGCGTAGGGTCCTTTGGCACACTTGTGCCGGGTGAAGGTGACCTCGTCCCCTAGATAAAGGTCACGGCCTCTGTGTCCCTCCGGTAGGTGGGACTCAACGTCTCTTCTTGTCACGAAGACGTCGCCTGGGGTGCGGTGATCCCTGATGAAACCCCACCCATGCTGCAGATTGAACTTGATCACAGTCCCGGTGGTGCGGGGACTATGCGCTGCACGGGGGTCTCTCCTGGTCCGGCTCTTCTGCTCCACGCTCCTTATTTGGGCTTGTTGTTCCCGGACCCGCCTCTCTCTCCGCTCCCTCTCGAAGACTTCGAGCTGCTGCCGGCAGCACTCTGCACGCTCCGCTGCAGCTGCCCGGGTCTCCTGAGTGAACCCCATGAGATCTTCTCCGGTGGGGTCCCACTCAAACTGTGCCTCCTCCAGCGGGGGCGAGGTCCTTTTCACGGGTTTCGGAGCCGGGATCAGGGGCTCACACATGGGCCCTGCCCTCTTTTGGAGCTCTAATTCATAGTACTCCCGGGGCCAGATGAAGGGCTGCCCATCCGGGCACGTGTGTTGGGCGAACAGGTCTTCTCCCAGATGCGGCACTCTTGGTCTTACGGGCGTGGTGGTGGTGGCGCCCGGGTTGCCCAGGCCTTGCGGCCAGGCCTGGGGCACCTGAAAAGTGAAGGGCACCGTAAGGACGGCGGCGCCCTGGGCTACTTGGCCCTGCGACCAGGCCGGTGGCTCCGCGGAGGTAGAGGGCGCTGTTGGTAATGCCGCGCCCGGGGGTACTAGGCCTTGCGACCAGGCTGGTGGTACTTCCTGCTTGGCCACGCTCGGGGTCGAGGCGTGTGACGTCACAGGGGTCGCGGCTTCCGGTTGGGGCCTAGTCTGCGGCGGTGACGTTGCGGTTACGGGCACGGCAGGGGGTACTTCGGGCTCTGCGACGGGGAGCTGGGGCAGGTAAGCGGTGTCCCGGTTTGGGGTAGAGACGTCCCCTTTACCTGCCTCCGTCCGTTCGGCTCCCTTTTCGGCGCCGTCTCCGGCCTTCAGTCCTCCCGCGCCATCCTCAGAGGCGGTCTGTCTCCTCATCTTGGGTGGCGTGCTCCGCTGACGGGTCTCGGTCTGCTGGGCCATCTCTCGGCTCCACTCCGCCAACGTCTCTCGCTGCACCCGGGCCATCCTCCTTGCGAGGCCCTCCAGCGCGGTCTGCGCACACTCCCGGTCTCGGGGGAGCTGTGCTAGGACCTCCACTAGCCATCGAACTGGCGCGACAGATATGTGGGAGGACGTCCAGTCTTGCCTGTGGTACTGGATGGCATTCCCATGAGTGCCCTACTGGATACCGGGTCACAGGTCACCACCATCCCGTACGTGCTCTTCAAACAGTACTGGAATGACTCGGATATTACCCGCTACCCTGACGACGACCTGAGTATCATCGCCAGCAATGGTCAGCCCGTGCCACAGATCGGATTTAAAGAGGTGACCATCAAAATTGGTAGAGTCGAACTGGCCGCACAGGGACTGATCATTGTAGATATTGATAAACATGAGAGTCACCCAAAAATAACTCTAGGAACTAATGTAATTGAAAATTGTCTTGCAGAGGTGATTTTCCTTTTACAGCAGGTTGCCAAGAATGCCAGCTCCGGCGAGCAGCGGGTGCTCCAGAAAGAGATCCGGGCACTGATGCAGCGGCAACAAGTGGAACTCTCCGGCGGTGAGATTGGTAGCGTAAGAATGTGTGACCCTTTTCCTATTGCCATGCCCCCAAAAAGTGAAATGATGATTTGGTGCCGGGCAGCTATTGGTCTGAGAGGTAGAGATTACCAGGCAATGGTAGAACCAGTTTACTCAGACAGTAGGCCCACCATTTTGACAGCACGGGGGGTGGTCAATGTACGCCATGGGAGGGTGCCCGTTCGCATAATAAATATCGGGGAGAGGGAAGTGTACCTGCCCCGGTATGCCACGCTAGCCAAATTATATACCACTAATCAAAATTCTATACAATCTGTGGAACCCTTGCCTCCATCTCACCCGGAGGAAGGTAACGGCTCTAAGAAAGACATGGAGGACTGGTGTCAGCAACTACATCTGGGTACTGACTCCACTCCCTCACACCAGAAACAAGGAGTCTATCGGGTGGTTCAAGAGTATGAGAGAGTGTTTAGTAAACACCCGTTAGACTTCGGGCGAGTCAAGGGGGTAGAACACCGCATCCCCACGGGAGATCATCCTCCCATAAAAGAGAGGTATCGACCCGTACCCCCTGCACATTACCAACACGCCAAGGGGATGCTTAGAGACATGAAGGAGGCTGGGGTAATCCGGGATAGCTGTAGCCCCTGGGCAGCCCCACTAGTTTTAGTCAAAAAGAAAGACAACACCATGAGGATGTGTGTAGATTACCGGAAAATCAACCGTATCACACACAAGGATGCGTACCCCTTGCCAAGGATAGAGGAGTCATTGGCTGCTTTAAGATCTGCTAACTTCTTCTCTACCTTGGATCTCACTAGCGGGTACTGGCAGGTTCCTGTAGCAGAGGCGGACCGGGAGAAGACCGCATTCACCACCCCGATGGGACTTAGCGAGTTCACCTGCATGCCGTTCGGACTCTGCAACGCCCCAGGAACCTTCCAACGATTAATGGAGTGCTGTCTGGGCCACAGAAACTTCGAGACGGTCCTGTTGTACCTTGACGATGTCATCGTATACTCCAAAACTTATGAGGACCACCTGAAACACCTGGCGGAGGTGTTCGAAGCTCTGGCGAGTTACGGCCTAAAGGTGAAACCCTCCAAGTGTCACCTCCTGAAACCAAAGGTGCAATACCTGGGACACGTGGTGAGCGCTGACGGAGTGGCTCCCGACCCCGATAAGATCACCGCAATTAAGGGATGGCCAAGCCCCTCCAGCATAAAAGAAGTGCGGCAGTTCCTAGGGTTGGTAGGCTACTACCGAAGGTTTATTCCCGGTTTCACCAAAAAGGCAGCGCCTATGCAGGACCTCCTGATAGGCCAGTCCCGGAAGGCCAAGAACCAGAAGCCGCCCTTCAAATGGGAAGAGCTAGAAGAAGAGTCCTTCCGCCAGCTGAAGATGGCCCTCACGGGGGATGAAATCTTGGCGTACCCGGACTATAGCCAGCCCTTCATCCTCTACAGTAACATCGGGCTAGGAGCCGTACTGTCCCAGATTCAGCAGGGGAAAGAACGAGTAATCGCCTATGCCAGCCGAAAACTGCGACCCACCGAAAGGAACCCCGAGAATTATAGCTCATTTAAGCTAGAGTTCCTGGCCGTGGTATGGGCAGTCACCGAGCGCTTTAAGCATTACCTTGCTTCTTCCCGGTTCACCGTATACACGGATAACAACCCGTTGACACACCTGGACACGGCAAGACTCGGTGCCCTGGAGCAGAGGTGGATGGCCCGTCTGTCCAACTACGAGTTCACAATCAAATACCGGGCAGGACGCTCCAATACTAACGCGGACGCCCTGTCCAGGATGCCCAACCTGCCGGACGAAGGAGAAGATCCGGAGGGACTGGAAGAAGTTGAACTCCCTGCGTTCCACCGTCATGGGACTATCCAATATTCCCACCGGGTAAGGAGTAAGCAGGCTGCTACGTTGAACCCCTTACCCCAATACAACTGGGCGGAAACGCAAGACAGCGACCCTGCCGTCCGACTGGTGAAGGAGATGCTGACTCGGCCGGAGGCTCGCCTTGAACCAGACGCTCCGGAGGAAGCCAAACAACTATGGGCGGAGAAGAGTCGACTATTCCTTTACAAGGGGAAGTTGTGCCGCAGAATGGTCAACTCCCGGACGCATGAACTACTCTGGCAAGTAGTGGTGCACGAAGAGACGCAGCCATGGTGATGGAGGCATACCACGACGGAGCTGGACACTTCGGGTGGAAAAAGCTGGAGTTCCTGCTGCGCGAGCGGTTCCACTGGGTAGGCATGAGGGGAACCATCGAGAAGTGGTGCAGAGACTGTGGCCCGTGCAATCTGAGAAGGAAGGACCGGGCCAGCCAGAAGACTCCCCTGCAGTCCATCGTCACCCGGCAACCGTTGGAACTGGTAGCCTTGGATCATGTAAAACTGACCCCAAGCAGAAGTGGCTACGTCTACGCGTTAACCATCGTGGATCATTACTCTCGGTTCTTGGTTGTCGTCCCCGTCAAAGACTTAACGGCTCAAACAGCAGCTAGAGCCTTCCAGCAGCACTTCTGCCGTCCACACGGGTACCCGGACCAAGTGTTGACGGACCAGGGACCTGCCTTTGAAGCGGAGGTCTTCCAGGAATTCTGCAATCTGTATGGCTGCCGGAAGATAAGGACGACACCCTACCATCCGCAAACTAATGGACTTTGTGAAAAAATGAACCAGGTGGTAATGGATCTTCTAAAAACATTGCCCCTGGAAGAACGCAGTCTGTGGCCTGAGAAGTTGCCCGATCTGGTGGACCTATACAACCACATCCCGGTAGGTTCCACCAACTGTACCCCGGCTTACCTAATGAGGGCAAGACCTGGTAAGTTACCTGTTGACCTGGAAATGGGAGTCCTGACACCCGAGGACACTTCACCAGAAACAGACTGGGACACAGAGAGGCAGCAGCAGTACCGGAGAGTACAGGAGAGCGTGGAGCGAAGTCTCTGTCAGGCTAGGGAAAGACAAGAGAAGACATACAACCAGTATGCTCCCGCTGTTCCCCTGGTACCCGGAGAGCAGGTCTTGAAGAGGAAGAGACGGCTCCACAAGTTGGACGACCAGTGGGAGAAGGACTCGTACACCGTACTGCCCTCAAGCCACGAGAACCCGAAGGTCTGTACCATCAGTAAAGACGGAGGGGAAACCACAGCCATTGTATCCCGGGACCACCTGAAGAAGTGTCCCGAACAACTGAGGAACCCTGAAGAGGAACAAGAAGACCTTCGACCCGTGGAAGAAAGGGAAGATATGGTTAGTACCGTGCTCGGGGACTTCCCTCGGTCTTGGACGCAAGTCAATGGTGCAGTTGTGGTACCCGTACTCACCTTCCTCCAACCATCATCCCAAGAACCTACGGAGCAACGGGTAGAGCTGGAAGAACAGCCGGTCCAGGAGGCAGAAGACTCCACACAAGCAGAACAGGAGAATCAACCCTCTGCTTATAGTGAGCCTGCCGTACCCCTAGTGAGACAAAGAGCCGGTAGACAGCTGCCCAGTTTACCCTTGACAGCTCCTACACCCTGTAGTTCAGGGCCAGACAGTCAGCTCCGTAGGTCCACTAGGGCCACTAGAGGCCAGTTACCCGCACGTTGGAGGATCTAAATGTTTAAGCTATTTTATATGTTTACCTGTCTATAGTTGCTTGTGTGTAATTTTGTGTTTCTAGTTGTTTTTAGGAATCCTTGGTGGATTTACCGGGAATCCTTGTACATAGTTGGAGCGTAACCCAGGATGGACTAAAGACTGTCAAGGACTCGGGGTAGAACAGACCCCTACCTGGTTACGTCTCCCTGTTTCGGTGAAATGGACACCTTTGCTTTTCTTCAAGGACTGCACCCGGTTGCGGACATGCCGTGACCATCTTATTGTGTTTTCTTATTGTATTTTATTGTTATTGTTTTTACCTTGTTATGTTTTTCTATAATGTGTTTAGTCCCGGAGTACTAAATTTTACTAGGGGGGAATGTGACACCCCAGGGGGTCTGGTTGCCACAGTAACGTAATGTTATGTCTGAGAGCAGGTGGGAGGTCCTTTGGTCAGGGATCCTGTGCATGCCACACCTCCTGCCCAGTCTTGGGAGGGGAAGAACTTCCCCTATAAAAACCTGGGGCTGAGGCAGGGTGAGTGAGTAGAAGAAGAGAAGAAGTAGAGACAGCATAGGAAGAAACAGCAGTTACAAGGAGTCAGGGGCTGGCAGCTGCAGAGTTCGCCCTGACTAAGAAGACTTTTTACCGGACCCGGAGTCCGAGGCTGTGGGGACTAATTCCTACCCAGCAGCAGAATCCGTCAGGCAGGGGATTTCAGGTCCTCTGGCCCAGAAGCCCGAAGGCACGGTCACACGCGTGGGACCAGCACCGCCATTGTGGAGCGGAAGCCATTAGAAGGCCCCGAGTCACCGGCCATACGGGTGAGCACCACACGGTACACTCAGGGACGTGGGCTACTTACATCAGCTCCTAGCAAGGTAGCCAGAAGAGTACAGTCAGTTTGGGAGGCCTACAACTACGCCTGGCCAGGGGAGATCCCATCTGCTCAAGGACTGACCAGGCCCCGTTCGCTAGCAAGTACTCCGGGAGGGTCTTTTGTTGTTACCAGTAAAGACCCTGAACTACACCGTACCGTCTCTGAGTGGTTCCTGCTACCCCCATCATCCACGTCGGCTGCCCTGAGGCCATACCCCTCCCGTTGGGGGTTATACTATCACGCTGCACAATCCCACCATCGGCCTCAGCGGTCTGCCCTGCAGCAGCAGCCCCCTGGCTGCACTCAACGGGTGGCGTAGTCATCAACCATTTACTACTAATAGACTGCCGTCTAGTTTGACTCCCTGGGCACGGACCGGGTCACCGCCACGAGACTACAACCCTCCACAGATCCGGCTCCGGGTAAGCTCCCGCGTGCGCAGCGCAGCGCGACACAGGCCCAGGGGCGCGTCACAGGCTGTCACCCCCTCTCTCTATAATGCCCCATGCAGGATGTCACCCCCCCTCTCTTTATAATGCCCCATGCAGGATGTCACCCCCCCTCTCTTTATAATGCCCCATGCAGGATGTCACCCCCCCTCTCTTTATAATGCCCCATGCAGGATGTCACCCCCCCATATTATGCCCCATGCAGGATGTCACCCCCCCCCCCATATTATGCCCCATGCCTCCATACATTAAAAAAAAAATCAAATACTCACCTCCCTCCTCACCTGCTGCAGCTGCTCGGGTGGGACTCCAGCGTTGGCGGCGTCTTTCCGCTCTGTGCTCCCTGTGACAGCTCAGGGGGAGGGCGCGGTGGAAATGTAGCACCCTGAGGATTCGGCTGCTACAGGAGTATTGCACCTCAACCCAGAGGTGTGATATTCCACTCCCGGGCAAGGATGGAGAGTGGAACTGAGCTCGGTAGGCTGCATGCACTACACACATCCCATTTCCGGAGGGCAGACCAACGGTACTCCCACTTAGAAATGTGCAGGTACGACCGAGTCTGTCCTTGGCTGGAGTGGGAGGGGGGTGGTACATCCCATGTAGTGTAGGGGCAGATAGGGGGAGCAGCCTGGGTAAAGATAGGAGCTCATTGGGTGCTGGTCACCTGAGCTCACACATAGAGGGATATATAAGGAGGGCACCAACTAAGATCAGGGACAGTGAGTTGTAGAGAACAAGTCTGTTGCAGAGCAAATCAGCAAGCAGAGAGGAAGAGCAGAGCAGACCTGAGCCTGCAGAGTGAGAGAGGAGCAGAGAAGGAGTACCCAGAGGGGAAAACAGAGAGGACCCAAGAACCCAAATTAAAGCGCAGGGTGAGGAGTCAGCACAGGGTACCGGAACCCAAACTGGTGGGGGCAGAAAACACACCCTAGCCAGAGACCGGAGGCCGTGGGCAGCATCTGCCACGGCCACCCACCACATCCACCCCGAAGGCATACCACGTGGAGGGTCAGGGAACCCAAGGCCAAGGGTGTCCCAACAGAAGGCCCGAGGGAGCTGGACCTAGGTGGATCACTGGTGGGGACGGCCAGAGGAAAGGACAGAAGGAGAGCTCAGGGCCACGCTCCGGACTTGTTTGGGGGTTGGCTGGATCCAGGACCTGGTGGACGCAGCACTGCTCGGGTGGTCACTTGGAGCTGGAGTGACCAGGAAAATCAGCAGTAAGTAAATACCCTAAACTGCACAACCCGACTCTGTCTTTAATTGCCGTCTGCACTGCACCACCACAACCCCCATCCTCTGCACCTGTCCCCCTGAGGCTATACCCCTCCCGTTGGGGGTTATCCTATCAAGCTGCACCAACACCATCGGCCTCAGTGGACCCTGCTGCAGCGGCGGCCACAGTGACCGCAACACAACGGGTGGCGTAGTCGACACAACGAACTTAATAACATCTGTAGGACTGCCACATACAACTGAGCTTGACACCCTGGGCACGGACCGGGTCACAGCCACTCGGAGACTACAACCCCCATCTGATCCGGCTCCGGGTATTCCCCTAAAGAATATGGCCCAGGGGGCGCGTCAGAAAGACTTCACCGCACCCTCTGACCTGAGACGTCACAGAGAGTGCAGAGCAGGAAGACGGCGGATCTGCAGAGGCACGGGGAGAGGTAAGTATCCGGCTGCCGGGGCCCTGAGCAAGCGGGGGAGAAGGGCGGGCGCTGACACCGCTCTCCTCCGCCCATAGCCCAACGGGGTGCGTGACCGCCAGTGGGCCCCCCTGCCTGCTCAGGGCCCCGGCACTTGCCCGGGTGCGCCGGGTGCTGACGCCGGCCCTACTTATATCCTACCTGCCTTTTCAATCATAGGGGCGTGCTTGTCATATTCAGTCAAGGGCGAGCGCAGCATTCACTCACTGCTGGCGCCGTCCATGTATTTGAATCCTGTTCCTGACCAGCGCTGATATTGTGGGACGCAGGCGCACTTGTAGATGTCCGGCCGCCTGCGCAGTGAGGCTCTGTGATTACCAGATTCACTGCGCATGCTCTGGGAACATAGCGCGTTAAAGCGCATGCGCAGTGAGGCTGTGTGATTATGACTTTTTCTTCACTTTGAAAATTGTTTAAGTTGGCTGAGGGACTGGGTGGTTTACCTAGGACAAGGAATGGCCATGTGTAAGAAAAACCGCTACTGATTGTAAATTACAGATTCTGTTAACTACAATAAATAAGTTGGTTAACAAGAAACACTTTGATATAGTGCACTACACAATACAGTTCTCTTTTACACACTGTATAGTTTGCTAAAAGGCACACGTTTTAGTGGGAGAGGCCAAAAAATGAACGAGTAATACAACCGTTTATGGATGCTGTAGTGTGGACCCCTAGAGTCAATTCTCCTGGTGGGCCCTAGGCACCCCAGTCCGACCCTGTATGAGGCCTTTACATGGTATCAACGCCTGCGATGAGAACGCCACATCATAGTAATAGCAGAATCACAAATATAAGATTATATGAACAGATTAAAGCAAGATTTCTATTGCTGGCTGCAGAATGAGTTAACTGGGATATCATCAGTGAGTTTGATCTGACTGGAGAAGTAACTACTCTTGTTTTTATTCTTTTGAGCTCCATTCAGCTAATTTATGATTTATCACCTTCCCTGAGCATACATGGAAATCATGGGGTCCCATAGCAGAAGTAATAATTAAGCCCCCACAAAAAAACATTAATATTCAGCGGGGTCACAGAAGAGCATACCTCACAAGTTTGCAACCCTTCCATAGTAATTTTGCCCCAATTGAAGCCCCCTAGTGTTCCCACGTACTAAGATACTCCTTTAATGGCCAAAAATGTGCCCCCAAACACAGTAAGATACCCCCACAGTGAATTTCTCCACTGTACCCTCCACACATACAGTATGATGACTCTACAGTACCCCCGCAAAGTATGATAAACCCCAGTGACCTCTACACAGTATGATGGCCCCCGCATAACCCTCCACACAGTATAATGGACCCCGCACAGCCCTCCACACTGTATAATGGTCCTCATACAGTGTAATGGCCCCCACTATCCACCCAAGCAGTATAATGACCCCCATCAGCCACTTATACAGTATAATGCCCCTCACCACACAGCCCTCCAAATAGTATAATGGCCCAAACACAACGCTCCAAATAAAATAATAGTCCTCACATAAGCCTCTAAACAATATAATAGTCCCCACCCAGCCCTCCAAATAATATAATGGACCCCACATAGGCCTCCAAATAGTATAATAGTCCCCATACAGCTCTTCAAATAATAGAACGGTCCCCACATAGCCCTCCAAATAGTATGATAGCCTGACACATAGCCATTCAAATAGTAGTATAATGGCCCCCACAGAGCACTACAAATAGTATGATGCTCCCCACATAATCCTCCAAATAGTAGAATGATGGCCCCCACATAGTTCTTCAAATAGTATGATGGTCCCCAAGACAGCCCTAAAATTAGTATTTTAGCACCCCAAATATGATGATGCCCCCCAAATAACCCTTCAAATAATATGATGGCCTCCAAGTAGCCCTACAAATAGTATCATGGCCTTCCAGTTTGCCCTCCAAATAATATGATGGCCCTCACAAACTACTTATTAATTAAAAAAAAAATACTCACCTCTCCCCATTCCCCTGCTGTTCTGGTCTTTGCAGCATGTGGTTTGAAACTATGCTCAGCTCGGCACAGTGGACGCGATTTTGGGACGTTATCACGTCCACTGAGCTGAGACATCAGAAGCACAGAGGAGAATGATGGAGGAGGGAGCAGACGGTTCCCTCCTCCATCATTCCTTTCAATTGTATCTGCATCCAGAATGTGGATACAGTTGAAAGTGTGATGCTGGATGCGGGGGGCCCGATGCCTGTGCTGACATCGCCACCTGTCTCACAGTTGCAAAGCAGCTGCGGGGTCTGCCATTATTAGCGGTATGCCAGTGCCATTGTTATGTGACATGAGCCCCGGGAGAGCCAGTGCCGAGACAGCTGGTACAACACCAACACCGAAGGTGAATATAAGTGTTATTTTACTGGGGAGAAACATAGGGATTTAGAAGGGGTTGTCTGATTAGTGGACATCCCCTTTAAGTAATCAAGTTCATTAAAGGGGTTGTCCACTACTGCACATCCCCAGCTTATTACATTTAGGACTTCAGCACCGCTTTTTCCGGACATTGCTATGACTTGTTATGTCCTCTGCAGCCAATTAGCAGATGTTGGTCTGACGCGCCCCTGGGCCTGTGTCGCGCTGCGTTGCGCACGCGGGAGCTTACCCGGAGCCGGATCTGTTTAGGGTTGTAGTCTCGTGGCGGTGACCCGGTCCGTGCCCAGGGAGTCAAACTGGACGGCAGTCTGTTAGCGGTAGAAAATGGTTGATGACTACGCCACCCGTTGAATGCAGCCAGGGGGCTGCTGCTGCAGGGCAGACCGCTGAGGCCGGTGGAAGGATGGTGCAGCGTGATAGTATAACCCCCAACGGGAGGGGTATGGCCTCAGGGCAGCCGACGTGGATGATGGGGGTAGCAGGAACCACTCAGAGACGGTATGGTAGCGTTCAGGGTCTTTACTGGTAACAACGATAGACCCTCCCGGAGTACTTGCTAGCGAACGGGGCCTGGTCAGTCCTTGAGCAGATGGGATCTCCCCTGGCCAGGCGTAGTTGTAGGCCTCCCAAGCTGACTGTACTCTTCTGGCTACCTTGCTAGAAGCTGATGTAAGTAGCCCACGTCCCTGAGTGTACCGTGTGGTGCTCACCCGTATGGCCGGTGACTCGGGGCCTTCTAATGGCTTCCGCTCCACGATGGCGGTGCTGGTCCCACGCGTGTGACCGGGCCTTCGGGCTTCTGGGCCAGGGGACCTGAAATCCCCTGCCTGACGGATTCTGCTGCTGGGTAGAAGTTAGTCCCCACAGCCTCGGACTCCGGGTCCGGTAAAGAATCTTCTTAGTCAGGGCGAGCTCTTTAGCTGCCAGCCCCTGACTCCTTGTGACTCTGCTGCTTCCTATGCTGCTCTTGTCTCTACTCTTCCTGGACTCACTCACCCTGCCTCAGCCCCGGGTTTATACAGGGGAAGTTCTTCCCCTCCCAAGGCTGGGCAGGAGGTGTGGCATGCACAGGATCCCTGACCAAAGGACCTCCCACCTGCTCTCAGACGTAATATCTCTATCACTGTGACAACCAGACCCCTGGGGTGTCACACTCCCCCCTAGTGAAATTTAGTACTCCGGGACTAAACACTTTTTAGAAAAATATAACAAGGTATATCAAAGAACAATAAAATACAATAAGGAAACACAATAAGATGGTCACGGATGTCCGCAACCGGGTGCAGTCTTTGAAGAAAAGCAAAGGTGTCCATTTCACCAACACAGGGAGACGTAACCAGGTAGGGGTCTGTCCTACCCCAAGTCCTTAACAGTCTCTAGTCCATCCTGGGTTACGCTCCAACTATATACAAAGGATTCCCGGTAAATCCACCGAAGACTCCTAAAAACAACTAGAAACACAAAATTATACACAAGCAACAATAAACAGGTAAACATTGTAAAACAACTTAAACATTTAGATCCTCCAACGTGCGGGTAACTGGCCTCTAGTGGCCCTAGTGGACCTACGGAGCTGACTGTCTGGCCCTGAACTACAGGGTGTAGGAGCTGTCAAGGGTAAACTGGGCAGCTGTCTACCGGCTCTTTGTCTCACTAGGGGTACGGCAGGCTCACTATAAGCAGAGGGTGGATTCTCCTGTTCCGCTTGGGTGGAGTCTTCTGCCTCCTGGACCGGCTGCTCTTCCAGCTCTACCCGTTGCTCCGTAGGTTCTTGGGATGATGGTTGGAGGAAGGTGAGTACGGGTACCACAACTGCACCATTGACTTGAGTCCAAGACCGAGGGAAGTCCCCGAGCACGGTACTAACCATATCTTCCCTTTCTTCCACGGGTCGATGGTCTTCCTGTTCCTCCTCAGGGTTCCTCAGTTGTTCGGGGCACTTCTTCAGGTGGTCCCGGGATACAATGGCTGTGGTTTCCCCTCCGTCTTTACTGATGGTACAGACCTTCGGGTTCTCGTGGCTTGAGGGCAGTACGGTGTACGGGTCCTTCTCCCACTGGTCGTCCAACTTGTGGAGCCGTCTCTTCCTCTTCAAGACCTGCTCTCCGGGTACCAGGGGAACAGCGGGAGCATACTGGTTGTAAGTCTTCTCTTGTCTTTCCCTAGCCTGACAGAGACTTCGCTCCACGCTCTCCTGTACTTTCCGGTACTGCTGCTGCCTCTCTGTGTCCCAGTCTGTTTCTGGTGAAGTGTCCTCGGGCGTCAGGACTCCCATTTCCAGGTCAACAGGTAACTTACCAGGTCTTGCCCTCATTAGGTAAGCCGGGGTACAGTTGGTGGAACCTACCGGGATGTGGTTGTATAGGTCCACCAGATCGGGCAACTTCTCAGGCCACAGACTGCGTTCTTCCAGGGGCAACGTTTTTAGAAGATCCATTACCACCTGGTTCATTTTCTCACAAAGTCCATTAGTTTGCGGATGGTAGGGTGTCGTCCTTATCTTCCGGCAGCCATACAGATTGCAGAATTCCTGGAAGACCTCCGCTTCAAAGGCAGGTCCCTGGTCCGTCAGCACTTGGTCCGGGTACCCGTGTGGACGGCAAAAGTGCTGCTGGAAGGCTCTAGCTGCTGTTCGAGCCGTTAAGTCCTTGACGGGGACGACAACCAGAAACCGGGAGTAATGATCCACGATGGTTAACGCGTAGACGTAGCCACTTCTGCTGGGGGTCAGTTTTACATGATCCAAGGCTACCAGTTCCAACGGTTGCCGGGTGACGATGGACTGCAGGGGAGTCTTCTGGCTGGCCCGGTCCTTCCTTCTCAGATTGCACGGGCCACAGTCTCTGCACCACTTCTCGATGGTTCCCCTCATGCCTACCCAGTGGAACCGCTCGCGCAGCAGGAACTCCAGCTTTTTCCACCCGAAATGTCCAGCTCCGTCGTGGTATGCCTCCATCACCATGGCTGCGTCTCTTCGTGGCACCACTACTTGCCAGAGTAGTTCATGCGTCCTGGAGTTAACCATTCTGCGGCACAACTTCCCCTTGTAAAGGAACAGTCGACTCTTCTCTGCCCATAGTTGTTTGGCTTCCTCTGGAGCGTCTGATTCCAGGCTAGCCTCCGGGCGAGTCAGCATCTCCTTCACCAGTCGGACGGCAGGGTCGCTGTCTTGCGTTTCCGCCCAGTTGTAGTGAGGTAAGGGGTTCAACGTAGCAGCCTGCTTACTCCTTACCCGGTGGGAATACTGGATAGTCCCATGACGGTGGAACGCAGGGAGTTCAACTTCTTCCAGTCCCTCCGGATCTTCTCCTCCGTCCGGCAGGTTGGGCATCCTGGACAGGGCGTCCGCGTTGGTATTGGAGCGCCCTGCCCGGTATTTAATTGTGAACTCGTAGTTGGACAGACGGGCCATCCACCTCTGCTCCAGGGCACCGAGTCTTGCCGTGTCCAGGTGTGTCAGCGGGTTGTTATCCGTGTATACGGTGAACCGGGAAGAAGCGAGGTAATGCTTAAAGCGCTCGGTGACTGCCCATACCACGGCCAGGAACTCTAGCTTAAATGAGCTATAATTCTCGGGATTCCTTTCGGTGGGTCGCAGTTTTCGGCTGGCATAGGCGATTACTCGCTCTTTCCCCTGCTGAATCTGGGACAGTACGGCTCCTAGCCCGACGTTACTGGCGTCGGTGTAGAGGATGAAGGGCTGGCTATAGTCCGGATACGCCAAGATTTCATCCCCTGTGAGGGCCATTTTCAGCTGGCGGAAGGACTCTTCCTCTAGCTCTTCCCATTTGAAGGGCGGCTTCTGGTTCTTGGCCTTCCGGGACTGGCCTATCAGGAGGTCCTGCATAGGCGCCGCCTTTTTGGTGAAACCGGGAATAAACCTTCGGTAGTAGCCTACCAACCCTAGGAACTGCCGCACTTCTTTTACGCTGGAAGGGCTTGGCCATCCTTTGATTGCGGTGATCTTATCGGGGTCGGGAGCCACTCCGTCAGCGCTCACCACGTGTCCCAGGTATTGCACCTTTGGTTTCAGGAGGTGACACTTGGAGGGTTTCACCTTTAGGCCGTAACTCGCCAGAGCTTCGAACACCTCCGCCAGGTGTTTCAGGTGGTCCTCATAAGTTTTGGAGTATACGATGACATCGTCCAGGTACAACAGGACCGTCTCGAAGTTTCTGTGGCCCAGACAGCACTCCATTAATCGTTGGAAGGTTCCTGGGGCGTTGCAGAGTCCGAACGGCATGCAGGTGAACTCGCTAAGTCCCATCGGGGTGGTGAATGCGGTCTTCTCCCGGTCCGCCTCTGCTACAGGAACCTGCCAGTACCCGCTAGTGAGATCCAAGGTAGAGAAGAAGTTAGCAGATCTTAAAGCAGCCAATGACTCCTCTATCCTTGGTAAGGGGTACGCATCCTTGTGTGTGATACGGTTGATTTTCCGGTAATCTACACACATCCTCATGGTGTTGTCTTTCTTTTTGACTAAAACTAGTGGGGCTGCCCAGGGGCTACAGCTATCCCGGATTACCCCAGCCTCCTTCATGTCTCTAAGCATCCCCTTGGCGTGTTGGTAATGTGCAGGGGGTACGGGTCGATACCTCTCTTTTATGGGAGGATGATCTCCCGTGGGGATGCGGTGTTCTACCCCCTTGACTCGCCCGAAGTCTAACGGGTGTTTACTAAACACTCTCTCATACTCTTGAACCACCCGATAGACTCCTTGTTTCTGGTGTGAGGGAGTGGAGTCAGTACCCAGATGTAGTTGCTGACACCAGTCCTCCATGTCTTTCTTAGAGCCGTTACCTTCCTCCGGGTGAGATGGAGGCAAGGGTTCCACAGATTGTATAGAATTTTGATTAGTGGTATATAATTTGGCTAGCGTGGCATACCGGGGCAGGTACACTTCCCTCTCCCCGATATTTATTATGCGAACGGGCACCCTCCCATGGCGTACATTGACCACCCCCCGTGCTGTCAAAATGGTGGGCCTACTGTCTGAGTAAACTGGTTCTACCATTGCCTGGTAATCTCTACCTCTCAGACCAATAGCTGCCCGGCACCAAATCATCATTTCACTTTTTGGGGGCATGGCAATAGGAAAAGGGTCACACATTCTTACGCTACCAATCTCACCGCCGGAGAGTTCCACTTGTTGCCGTTGCATCAGTGCCCGGATCTCTTTCTGGAGCACCCGCTGCTCGCCGGAGCTGGCATTCTTGGCAACCTGCTGTAAAAGGAAAATCACCTCTGCAAGACAATTTTCAATTACATTAGTTCCTAGAGTTATTTTTGGGTGACTCTCATGTTTGTCAATATCTACAATGATCAGTCCCTGTGCGGCCAGTTCGACTCTACCAATTTTGATGGTCACCTCTTTAAATCCGATCTGTGGCACGGGCTGACCATTGCTGGCGATGATACTCAAGTCGTCGTCAGGGTAGCGGGTAATATCCGAGTCATTCCAGTACTGCTTGAAGAGCACGTACGGGATGGTGGTGACCTGTGACCCGGTGTCCAGTAGGGCACTCATGGGAATGCCATCCAGTACCACAGGCAAGACTGGACGTCCTCCCACATATCTGTCGCGCCAGTTCGATGGGCCTGGTGATCTTTTTCCTGGGGGTTGGCCCTCTACCCCAGGTTGTGCCCGTTTAAAGAACAGTACCTTTCCATATGTCCGGGTTGATTGCAGCGGCGGCAGATGGGTCGTCCGTCCTCGCTGTATCGGTCACTGGGTCTTCCTCTGGCCGGTGGGGTCCTCCTTGGTCGACGCCACGGGATGTCCTCCGGTCCGGATGCCAGCTGGATCTTCCCTGGAGTGGAAACCTGTAAAGACTGCACAGTTCGGGTTAGCGCAGCAACGCTTTTAGCTAGCTCTTGGACCTGATGGTGTAGGTCTGGAGCCGGGTCATTGTCCAAAGCCTGCGCATCAGCTCCCACAGGCCCTGCTGACAAGGGCGCCGCCTCCTGGTAGTAAGTGGTAGTGGGGCGTCTGTGGGTCACAACGCCACCTGGTGCCGGTTCTCGGAGCACCCGGATGGCTCTGTCCTTGAACTGTGCAAATTCTAGATGAGGGTCCTGTAAGGCCATTGCCCGCAACTGGGTGCGGTGGGCATTGCAATATAAACCCTCTATAAATTGTTCGGTCAACAGCCTGTCCTCGTTTCCCACTCCATTAGGGTCGGTCTGCTTAATGGCCCTCAGGGCCTCTTGTAGGTTGAGTGCATAGTCCCTTATACTCTCATGCGCTCGCTGCTTGCACCCGTAGAATCTAAGTTTAATCTCGGCTGAGGTGCGGGTATCAAAAGTGTCCTTCAGCCGGGTTAGTATCCCTGCGACAGTCTTCCTCCCAGGTGGCCAGGACTTTACCTCCCTTTGGGCTGCCCCAGTTAGTTGGGCCACCAGGATGCTCACTTTTTGCTCTTCTGTGAGGGGGTACACCTGGAAGAGGCTATCCAGCTTTTCTCTAAAGTCATGCAGGGTATGTGACTCCCCTGAGTACTGGGGTAGCCAAGCTGCTCCCGGGATATAGGGCATGGTGAAGGGCATAACTGCAACAGCGGTAGCGCTGGCGGGGGTTGAGGCAGTGGAGCTCTCCTCCGTATCCGACATCTTCCTCCCCCCTAGTGGACCGTGGCCTACCTTGCGATGATCCTGTTCCGTAGGCCGCGGCTCCGCAGTGGATCGTCAGGGTTGAGGACCTTCCGTCGCGCTCCTGTGACGTCGGCGTCTGCTGGGCTCCTTCCAGGACCTTACGCAACGTCCGGACGTGAGGCGGGGCTTCAGTTCTCGCGCGCTTTCGGAGTCCACGCCCCTCTTCTTCCCGCGCGGCGTCCTCAAGATGGCGTCCAATGGAGGGAAAACTCCACGGATGGCGGGAAGAAGGCTGAAGATGGCGCCGGATGGCGGGAAACTTCACCGATGGCGGGAAGAAGGCTGAAGATGGCGCCGGATGGCGGGAATCTTCACCGATGGCGGGAATCTTCACCACTGGTAAGTTTGAACAGTCTTTGCTTTTCAGGCACGCAGTACCCGGTGGTTGCGGGCACGTGATCCTGCCGACTACGCCAAAGTTGACGCGCCCCTGGGCCTGTGTCGCGCTGCGTTGCGCACGCGGGAGCTTACCCGGAGCCGGATCTGTTTAGGGTTGTAGTCTCGTGGCGGTGACCCGGTCCGTGCCCAGGGAGTCAAACTGGACGGCAGTCTGTTAGCGGTAGAAAATGGTTGATGACTACGCCACCCGTTGAATGCAGCCAGGGGGCTGCTGCTGCAGGGCAGACCGCTGAGGCCGGTGGAAGGATGGTGCAGCGTGATAGTATAACCCCCAACGGGAGGGGTATGGCCTCAGGGCAGCCGACGTGGATGATGGGGGTAGCAGGAACCACTCAGAGACGGTATGGTAGCGTTCAGGGTCTTTACTGGTAACAACGATAGACCCTCCCGGAGTACTTGCTAGCGAACGGGGCCTGGTCAGTCCTTGAGCAGATGGGATCTCCCCTGGCCAGGCGTAGTTGTAGGCCTCCCAAGCTGACTGTACTCTTCTGGCTACCTTGCTAGAAGCTGATGTAAGTAGCCCACGTCCCTGAGTGTACCGTGTGGTGCTCACCCGTATGGCCGGTGACTCGGGGCCTTCTAATGGCTTCCGCTCCACGATGGCGGTGCTGGTCCCACGCGTGTGACCGGGCCTTCGGGCTTCTGGGCCAGGGGACCTGAAATCCCCTGCCTGACGGATTCTGCTGCTGGGTAGAAGTTAGTCCCCACAGCCTCGGACTCCGGGTCCGGTAAAGAATCTTCTTAGTCAGGGCGAGCTCTTTAGCTGCCAGCCCCTGACTCCTTGTGACTCTGCTGCTTCCTATGCTGCTCTTGTCTCTACTCTTCCTGGACTCACTCACCCTGCCTCAGCCCCGGGTTTATACAGGGGAAGTTCTTCCCCTCCCAAGGCTGGGCAGGAGGTGTGGCATGCACAGGATCCCTGACCAAAGGACCTCCCACCTGCTCTCAGACGTAATATCTCTATCACTGTGACAACCAGACCCCTGGGGTGTCACAGGTCAATAGTCTGTCAGGACGGACATCTGCTCTGAAGAAATAGAGTTTTTGAGACTTGTAGACATTATGGAATAACGTCCATAAAAATATCCCAAGCCGGTATTGGTCCTCCAAGAAGCATGAAGCCCTCGCTGCTACTAACTTACTCCCATACCTGGATCTACCTAGATGATGAAAACACTTGGACTGTAAGGTACAAATCAGGTGAAATTATGAAACCTGGAGGGAATGTCACTTCAGGTTGTGCGTAGATATCCGTAGATAGAAGTCGTTATTTATCCGCCATTAATGAAATGTTTTGTCCATTTTTGCTCCACAAATCTGAGGCCGATGAATGGGGGAATGGCACCAATGCTATGGAGAATGCCTTGAAAATTGAAAAGGGCGTAAATAAGGCTCTGCTGGACCTCCACAAGATTGCTATGGACCATGCGGACCCTCATGTAAGTGACTCCCCCATAGCGTATAGATACCGCGTGTTCATTTTATAAAATATCCTCCATGAAGGAACAGTTCATGTATCTTCTGTGACCTCCATATTGTGCTGTTCCTGGAAATGTAATACCACCTGACTACTAGATGTCACGTTCCCCTTTATAATGGGGGGTGTTCCAACACAAGCTGCATATTATGGCACTGTTATAAAGCTATGGGACAATTCATTAGTGTATTTGCACCTTTTTTTTCTAGTTTTTAGTGTTTTTCATTTGCGCCTTGTTCTTCTTTTAATTTGCGCCTTTTTGAAGTCTGCAGCGTTCCCTTTTTTTTCATTGATCATTATGGGGTTTCCGGCTAATTATCTAATTGTGACTTTTTAAAAAGTTGTCACATTTTTACTCAAATATATTTCAAGTGATTTTGTGTTCTGTAGTCCGGGAGGTTTTTTTGCACAAACTTTGCAACATTTTAGCATGCCACTTTTTTGTGATACAAAGACACAAAAAGGTTTAAAGACAAAAAAAATACAGTTTTGATTTTGGGCAAAATCCATGAACCAGGTGCGCCACTTTCAGGAATTTGGCACAAAAAAATCAAATGATACAAAAGAGAAAAGGGACTTGAAAAAATACAATGTTGTATTGGGCCCTATGACGGCACAGCACAGATTTTAGTAAAGGTAAAAGGTAAAAAACAAGCAAAATGATGACTCGGACCCTCTGATTTTCGAGGTATAAGACTACGTCCCCACAATGAGCTTCTAGTGAGTTTTAGATATAGCAGATTTTCTGCCACATTAAGTAAAATAGGTTACTTGAATTTTTTTCGAAAATATACAGCATAAAAAACTCACCCAAAACTCATTGTGAGAACGTAGCCTAAGGGTATGTGCACATCATTTAGACGCCGGTGAGTTGTCCTTGGTGAAGCTCTGCCACCGGTGGTTTTCACTCTATACTTTAAAGGGAACCTGTCATGTCCCTAAACGCTATTAACCTGCAGATATGGGGTTAATCTGCAGGTTTATAAAGCTGCCGGGCGTCTTACTGAAAGGCCGGCTACCGGGAGGAAATGCACTTTATTCCCCACGGCAGCCTCCAGCTTTCAGTCATAGAGGCGCGGCCGGCGTGGCTTCAGTCATTGTTCAGTACATAGTGAGCGGCGGCTATAACCGCACCCTGGCACTGACTGACAGCTGGCTAAGCGGCCCCTGTAACCGCTCCCTGTAAAGACTGACAGCCGGATCTGTACTGATGTACTGCTGAGCTGTCAGTCAGTGCCGGGGCGTTGTTACAGCTGCCGATCACTGTATATTGAGCGGTATCTGAAGTTGCGCCGGAAGTGTGGCACCCCAGGGGTCTGGTTTCCACAGTAATAGCAATATTACGTCTGTGAGCAGGTGGGAGGTTTCCTGGTCAGACATCCTATGCATGCCACACCTCCTGCCCAGTCCTGGGAGGGGAAGAACTTCCCCTATATAAAGCTGGGGCTGAGGCAGGGTTAGAAGAGAGTGAGAGAACACAGACAGAGACACAGTCTGGTCTGTAGTGGAGCAGCTTTAGGAGCAAGAAAGATCAGGAGCTGTGTGGGAGCTGTGCTAAAAGAGATCAGGGGCTGGAAGCTGTAGAGCTCGCCCTGATTGAAGAGTTCTTACCGGACCCGGAGTCTGAGGCTGTGGGGACTAATCCTTACCCAGCAGCAGAAACCGCCCGGCAGGGGATTTCAGGTCCTCTGGCCAAGAAACCCGAAGGCACGGTCACACGCAAGGGACCAGCACCGCCGTCGTGGAGCGGAAGCTACCAGAAGGCCCCGAGTCACCGGCCATACGGGTGAGCACCACACGGTACACTCAGGGACGTGGGCTACTTTTACCCGCCTCTAGCAAGGTATCCAGAAGAGTACGATTAGTTGGGGAGGCCTACAACTCCGCCTGGCCAGGGAAGATTCCATCTGCTCACGGACTGACCAGGCCCCGATCGCTAGCCAGTACTCCGGGAGGGTCTACCTTTGCCACCAGTAAAGACCCTGAACTACACCGCACCGTCTCTGAGTGTTTCATCATCCACGTCCGCTGCCCTGAGGCCATACCCCTCCCGTTGGGGGTTATACCATCCCCGCTGCACAACCGTACCACCGGCCTCAGCGGTCTGCCCTGCAGCGGCGGTCTCATGACCGCATTCAACGGGTGGCGTAGTCGAGCAATATAACATCTACTGCTAAATACTGCCGCTCAGTTTGACTCCCTGGGCACGGACCGGGTCACCGCCACGAGACTACTACCCCCATCTGATCCGGCTCCGGGTAAGCCCCCGTGCGCGCGATGCCGCACGACACAGCAGGCCCAGGGGCGCGTCAACTTTTGGCGTAGTCGGCAGGATTCCGTGCCCGCAACCACCGGGTACTGCGCGCCTGAAAAAGAGACTTTTAAACTTACCTGTGGTGAAGATTCCCGCCATCCGACGCCATCTTCCACCTCCTTCCCGCCATCCGTGGAGTTTTCCCGCCGTTGGACGCCATCTTCTGCCTTCTTCCCGCCATCCGTGGAGCTTTCCCGCCGTTGGACGCCATCTTGAAGACGCCGCGCAGGAAGAAGAGGGGCGTGGACTCCGAAAAGCCCGCGAGAACTGAAGCCCCGCCTCACGTCCGGACGTTGCGTAAGGTCCTGGAAGGAGCCCAGCAGACGCCGACGTCATAGGAGTGCGACGGAAGGTCCTCGACCCTGACGATCCACTGCGGAGCCGCAGCCTACGGAAGAGGATCATCGCAAGGTAGGCCACGGTCCACTAGGGGGGAGGAAGATGTCGGATACGGAGGAGAGCTTCACTGCCGCAGCCACCGCCAGCGCCACCGCTGCTGCGGTCATGCCTTTCACTATGCCCTATATCCCGGGGGCAGCCTGGCTACCCCAGTACTCAGGGGAGTCACATACCCTGAATGACTTTAGAGAAAAGCTGGATAGCCTCTTCCAGGTGTACCCCCTCACAGAAGAGCAAAAAGTGAGCATCCTGGTGGCCCAACTAACCGGGGCAGCCCAAAGGGAGGTAAAGTCCTGGCCGCCTGGGAGGAGGACTGTCGCAGGGATATTAACCCGGCTGAAGGACACCTTTGATACCCGCACCTCAGCTGAGATTAAGCTTAGATTCTACGGGTGCAAACAGCGAGCACATGAGAATATAAGGGACTATGCACTAAACCTACAAGAGGCCCTGAGAGCCATTAAGCAGACCGACCCTGACGGCGTGGGAAACGAGGACAGGCTGTTGACCGAACAATTTATAGAGGGACTATATTGCAATGCCCACCGAACCCAGTTGCGGGCAATGGCCTTACAGGATCCTCATCTGGACTTTGCACAGTTCAAGGACAGAGCCATTCGGGTGCTCCGAGAACCGGCACCGGGTGGCGTTGTGACCCACAGGCGCCCTACTACCGCTTACCACCAGGAGGCGGCGCCCTTGTCGGCAGGGCCTGTGGGGGCTGATGCGCAGGCTTTGAACAATGACCCGGCTCCAGACCTGGTGCAGGTCCAAGAGCTAGCTAAAAGCGTAGCTGCGCTAACCCAAACTGTGCAGTCTTTACAGGTTGCTGCTCCAGGGAAGATCCAGCTGGCATCCGGACCGGAGGACATCCCGTGGCGTCGACCAAGGAGGACCCCACCGGCCAGAGGAAGACCCAGCGACCGATACAACGAGGACGGACAGCCCATCTGCCGCCGCTGCAATCAACCCGGACATATGGCAAGGTACTGTCCTTTAAACTGGCACAACCTCGGGTAGAGGGCCAACCCCTAGGAATAAGATCACCAGGCCCATCGAACTGGCGTGACAAATATGTGGGAGGACGTCCAGTCTTGCCTGTGGTACTGGATGGCATTCCTATGAGTGCCCTACTTGACACCGGGTCACAGGTCACCACCATCCCGTACGTGCTCTTCAAGCAGTACTGGAATGACTCGGATATAACCCGCTACCCTGACGACGACTTGAGTATCATCGCCAGCAATGGTCAACCCGTGCCACAGATCGGATTCAAAGAGATGACCATTAACCCCTTAAGCCCCGGAGCATTTTTCGTTTTTGCATTTTCGTTTTTGCTCCCCTTGTTCCCAGAGCCATAGCGTTTTTATTTTTTGGTCAATATGGCCATGTGAGGGCTTATTTTTTGCGGGACGAGTTGTACTTTTCAACGCCATTACTAGTTTTATCATATCCTGTACGGGAAAACGGGAAAAAAATTCCAAGTGCGGTAAAATTGCAAAAAAAGTGCAATACCACAGTTGTTTTTTATTTATTTTTTTTACCATGTTCACTGAATGCTAAAACTGACCTGCTCTTCTTATTCTACAGGTCATTACGAGTTCATAGACACCAAACATGTATAGGTTCTTTTATATTTAAGTGGTGAAAAAAAATTCCAAAATTTGGTAAAAAAAAAAATAAAAAAATAGCGCCATTTTCTAAGACCCGTAGCGTCTCCATTTTTCGGGATCTGGGGCTGGTTGAGGGCTTATTTTTTGCGTGCCGGGCTGTCGTTTTTATTGATACCATTTTGGGGTAGATCCGATGTTTTGATCGCCCGTTATTGCATTTTATTGCAATTTTGCAGCGACCAAAAAACGTAATTCTGGCGTTTAGAATTTTTTTCTCGTTACGCCGTTTACCGATCGGAATAATTCTTTTTTTATATTGATAGATCGGGCGATTCTGAACGCGGCGATACCAAATATGTGTATGTGGGTTTTTTTTTTATATATTTTATTTTGAATGGGGCGAAAGGGGGGTGATTTAAACTTTTATATTTTTTTATTTTTTTTTATATTTTTAAAAACTTTTTTTTTTTACTTTTTGCATGCTTCTATAGTCTCCATAGGAGACTAGAAGCAGCAACTATCCGATCGCCTCTGCTACATACAGGGGAGGAGCAGGTCCCCTGCATGCAGCAGAAATGGTCCTGTGCTATGAGCGCCGACCACTAGGTGGCGCTCATAGCGACAGGATCATGACAACCACAGGCGTCTGCTGCAGACCCTGGGTTGTCATGCACGCCCATCGGCGACCCGCGATCACGTGACTGGGTCGCCGGTGGGCGGGGCTTATGACGCGCTACCCGGAAGCGCGCGTTAAATGCTGCTGTCGGAGATTGACAGCAGCATTTAACTGGTTAACAGCCGCGGGTGGATCGCGATTCCACCCGCGGCTGTTGCGGGCACATGTCAGCTGTAAGAATCAGCTGACATGTGCTCGGTTCAGTGAGGGCTCAGCGCCGGAGCCCTCACTGAACCGACGGTACGCAAATATGCGTACTAATACGTCCCCGGTAAGTAAGGGGTTAAAATCGGTAGAGTCGAACTGGCAGCACAGGGACTGATCATTGTAGACATTGACAAGCGCGAGAGTCACCCAAAGATAACGCTAGGAACTAATGTGATTGAAAATTGTCTTGCAGAGGTGATTTTCATTTTACAGCAGGTTGCCAAGAACGCCAGCTCCGGCCAGCAGCGAGTGCTCCAAAAAGAGATCCGGGCACTGATGCGGCGGCAACAGGTGGAACTCTCCGGTGGTGAGATTGGAAGCGTGAGAATGTGTGACCCTTTCCCTATTGCCATGCCCCCAAAAAGTGAAATGATGATTTGGTGCCGGGCAGCTATTGGTCTAAGAGGTAGAGACTACCAAGCAATGGTAGAACCCGTCTACTCAGACAGTAGGCCCACCATTTTGACAGCACGGGGGGTGGTTGATGTACGCCATGGGAGGGTGCCCGTTCGCATAATAAACATCGGGAAGAGAGAAGTACACCTGCCCCGGTATGCCACGCTAGCTAAATTGTTCACCATAAACCAGAATTCTGTACAGGCCGTGGAACCCTTGCCTCCATCTCAACCAGAGGAAGGTAACGACTCTAAGAAAACAATAGAGGACTGGTGTCAGCAACTACATTTGGGTACTGACTCCACTCCCTCACACCAGAAACAGGGAGTCTATCGGGTGGTTCAAGAGTACGAGAGAGTGTTTAGTAAACACCCGTTAGACTTCGGGCGAGTAAAGGGGGTAGAACACCATATCCCCACGGGAGACCATCCTCCCATAAAGGAGAGATACCGACCCGTACCCCCTGCACACTACCAACACGCCAAGGGGATGCTTAGAGACATGAAGGAGGCTGGGGTAATTAGGGATAGCTGTAGCCCCTGGGCAGCTCCACTGGTTTTGGTTAAAAAGAAAGACAACACCATGAGAATGTGTGTAGATTACCGGAAAATCAACCGTATCACACACAAAGATGCGTACCCCTTACCAAGGATAGAGGAGTCTTTGGCTGCTTTAAGATCTGCTAACTTCTTCTCTACTTTGGATCTCACTAGCGGGTCCTGTCAGGTTCCTGTAGCAGAGGCGGACCGGCAGAAGACCGCATTCACCACCCCGATGGGACTTAGCGAGTTTACCTGCATGCAGTTTGGACTCTGCAACGCACCAGGAACCTTCCAACGGTTGATGGAATGCTGTCTGGGACACCGAAACTTTGAGACGGTCCTGTTATACCTGGACGATGTCATCGTCTACTCCAAGACCTACGAGGACCACCTGAAACACCTGGCAGAAGTGTTCGAAGCCCTGGCAAACTACGGCCTGAAGGTGAAACCCTCCAAGTGTCACCTCCTGAAACCAAAGGTGCAGTACCTGGGACACGTGGTGAGTGCTGACGGAGTGGCTCCCGACCCTGATAAGATCACCACAATTAAGGAATGGCCAAGCCCCTCCAGCGTAAAGGAAGTGCGGCAGTTCCTCGGGTTGGTAGGCTACTACCGAAGGTTCATTCCGGGTTTCACCAAAAAGGCAGCTCCTATGCAGGACCTCCTGATAGGCCAGTCCAGGAAGGCCAAGAACCAGAAGCCGCCCTTCAGATGGGAGAAGTTGGAAGAAGAGTCCTTCCGCCAGCTGAAGATGGCCCTCAAGGGGGATGAAATCCTGGCGTACCCTGATTACAGCCAGCCCTTTATCCTCTACACCGACGCAAGTAACATCGGGCTAGGAGCCGTACTGTCCCAGATCCAGCAGGGGAAAGAACGGGTAATTGCTTACGCCAGCCGAAAACTGCGACCCACCGAAAGAAACCCTGAGAATTACAGCTCATTCAAGCTAGAATTCCTGGCAGTGGTGTGGGCAGTCACCGAACGCTTTAAGCACTACCTCGCCTCTTCCCGGTTCACCGTGTACACGGATAACAACCCGTTGACACACCTGGATACGGCAAGACTCGGTGCCCTGGAGCAGAGATGGATGGCCCGCCTGTCCAACTTTGAGTTCACAATCAAATACCGGGCAGGACGCTCCAATACCAACGCGGATGCCTTGTCCAGAATGCCAAACCTACCGGACGTGGGGGAAGATCCAGAGGAACTGGAAGAAGTTGAACTTCCCGCGTTCCGCCGGCATGGGACTATCCAGTATTCCCACCGTGTAAGGAGTAAGCAATCCGCTACGTTCAACCCCTTACCTCATTACAACTGGGCGGAAACGCAAGACAGTGACCCCGCCGTCCGACTGGTGAAGGAGATGCTGACTCAGCCAGATGCCCGCCTTGACCCAGACGCTCCGGAGGAGGCCAAGCAACTGTGGATTGAGAAGAGTCGACTGTTCCTTTACAAGGGGAAGTTGTGCCGCAGAATGGTTAACTCCCGGACGCATGAACTGATCTGGCAAGTAGTGGTGCCAAGAAGAGACGTGGCTATGGTGCTGGAGGCATACCACAACGGAGCTGGGCACTTCGGATGGAAGAAGCTGGAGTTCCTGCTGCGTGCGCGGTTCCACTGGGTAGGCATGAGAGGAATCATCGAGAGGTGGTGCAGAGACTGTGGCCCGTGCCACCTAAGAAGGAAGGACCGTGCCAGCCAGAAGACTCCCTTGCAGCCCATCATCACCCGACAGCCACTGGAACTGGTAGCCCTGGACCATGTGAAACTGGCTCCAAGCAGATCTGGGTATGTCTACGCCCTCACAATCGTAGATCATTACTCCCGGTTCCTGGTGGTGGTCCCGGTCAAGGACTTAACGGCTCAAACAGCAGCTAGAGCTTTCCAGCAGCACTTCTGCCGTCCACACGGATACCCAGAGCAGGTGCTGACGGACCAAGGACCAGCCTTTGAAGCGGAAGTCTTCCAGGAGTTCTGTACTCTGTATGGCTGCCGGAAGATAAGAACAACACCCTATCATCCGCAAACCAATGGGCTCTGCGAGAAAATGAACCAGGTGGTGATAGATCTTCTGAAAACATTGCCCCTGGAAGAACGCAGTCTGTGGCCTGAGAAACTGCCTGATCTGGTGGACCTATACAACCACATCCTGGTAGGTTCTACCAACTGTACCCCGGCTTACCTAATGAGAGCAAGACCTGGTAAGCTTCCTGTTGATCTGGAGATGGGAGTCCTGACACCCGAGGACACTTCACCAGAAGCAGACTGGGACACAGAAAGGCAGCAGCAGTACCGGAAAGTACAGGAGAGCGTGGAGCGAAGTCTCTGTCAAGCTAGAGAAAGACAGGAGAAGACTTACAACCAGTATGCTCCCGCTGTTCCCCTGGTACCTGGAGAGCAGGTCTTGAAGAGGAAGAGACGCCTCCACAAGTTGGACGACCAGTGGGAGAAGGACCCGTACACCGTACTGCCCTCAAGCCATGAGAACCCGAAAGTCTGCATAATCAGTAAGGACGGAGGAGAAACCACAGCCATTGTCTCCCGAGATCACCTGAAGAAGTGTCCCGAACAGCTACGAAGCCCTGAAGAAGAACAAGAAGACCCTCGACCCGCAGAGGAAAGGGAAGATATGGTCAGTACTGTGCTCGGAGACTTCCCTCGGTCTTGGACTCA
This sequence comes from Phyllobates terribilis, assembly GCF_046119375.1. Taxonomy (NCBI): domain Eukaryota; kingdom Metazoa; phylum Chordata; class Amphibia; order Anura; family Dendrobatidae; genus Phyllobates; species Phyllobates terribilis. Next base: position 390,880 of record NW_027362974.1, on the reverse strand, counting down.
AGTCAATGGCGCTGTTGTGGTACCCGTCCTCACCTTCCTCCAACCAGCATCTCAAGTACCTACAGAGAAACAGGTAGAGCTGGAAGAGCAGCCGGTCCAGGAGGCAGAAGACCCCACACAAGCAGACCAGGAGGATCAACCCTCTGCTTATAGTGAGCCTGCCGTGCCCCTAGTGAGCCAAAGAGCCCGTAGACAGCTGCCCAGTTTACCTTTGACAGCTCCTACACCCCGTAGCTCAGGACCAGTCAGTCAGCTCCGTAGGTCCACTAGAGCCACTAGAGGCCAGTTGCCCGTACGTTGGAGGATCTAAGTGTTTAGACTGTTTATTTGTATTTACCTGTTTTCTGTTACCTGTAAATAATTGTGTATTTTTAGTTATTTTATAGGTGTCATTTAGGGATTATCCGGAATCCTTTGTACATATGTTTGGAGCGTAACCCAGGAAAGGACAAAGACTGTTAAGGACTCGGGGCAGAAATGGACACCTTTGTTTTCTTCAAAGACTGCACCCGGTTGCGGACATGCCGTGACCATCCTAATGTGTTCTTCTTTATTGTACTGTTTCTGTTTTTACTTGTTATGTTTTACAAAAATATGTTTAGTCCCGGAGTACTAAATTTTACTAGGGGGGAATGTGGCACCCCAGGGGTCTGGTTTCCACAGTAATAGCAATATTACGTCTGTGAGCAGGTGGGAGGTTTCCTGGTCAGACATCCTATGCATGCCTCACCTCCTGCCCAGTCCTGGGAGGGGAAGAACTTCCCCTATATAAAGCTGGGGCTGAGGCAGGGTTAGAAGAGAGTGAGAGAACACAGACAGAGACACAGTCTGGTCTGTAGTGGAGCAGCTTTAGGAGCAAGAAAGATCAGGAGCTCTGTGGGAGCTGTGCTAAAAGAGATCAGGGGCTGGAAGCTGTAGAGCTCGCCCTGATTGAAGAGTTCTTACCGGACCCGGAGTCCGAGGCTGTGGGGACTAATCCTTACCCAGCAGCAGAAACCGCCCGGCAGGGGATTTCAGGTCCTCTGGCCAAGAAACCCGAAGGCACGGTCACACGCAAGGGACCAGCACCGCCGTCGTGGAGCAGAAGCTACCAGAAGGCCCCGGGTGGATCAGGGAAATGCTGTAGATATAGTATATCTTGACTTCAGCAAAGCATTTGACAAAGTATCTCACACCATCCTTATTGAAAAAATGACCAAGTATGCAATGGACCAGGCAACTGTTAGGTGGATTCATAACTGGCTTAGTGATCGGACTCAAAGGGTGGTTGTAAATGGCTTCACATCCAGCTGGATGAATGTCTCAAGTGGGGTACCACAGGGCTCCGTCCTGGGACCTGTATTGTTCAACATCTTTATCAATGATTTAGATGAAGGAATTGAGGGTAAACTGATTAAATTTGCTGATGACACAAAGCTAGGAGGGATAGCTAATACTAGAGAAGAGAGAGAGAGGATTCAAAAAGACCTAAATAAACTGGAGCAGTGGGCAGCAACCAATAGAATGGTTTTTAACAGGGAAAAATGCAAAGTACTACATCTGGGCAATAAAAATGAAAAAAGCATATACAGAATGGGAGGAATAGAGCTAAGCAACAGTACATGTGAAAAAGACTTAGGTATACTAATAGATCATAGACTGAACATGAGTCAACAGTGTGATGCAGCAGCAAAAAAGGCAAATACAATTCTGGGATGTATTAACAGATGCATACAGTCTAGATCACGTGAAGTCATTATCGGTCTTTACTCCTCTTTGGTCAGACCTCATCTGGAATACTGTGTACAGTTTTGGGCACCACATTTTAAAAAAGACATAGACAAACTGGAGCAAGTTCAGAGAAGAGCGACCAGAATGGTGACTGGTCTGCAAACCATGTCCTATGAGGAACGGTTGCAGGATTTGGGAATGTTTAGCTTGCAAAAAAGAAGACTGAGAGGAGACTTAATAGCTGTCTACAAATATGTCAAGGGCTGTCACATTGTAGAAGGATCATCTTTATTCTCATTTGCACAAGGAAAGACTAGAAGCAATGGGATGAAACTAAATGGGAGGAGACACAGATTAGATATTAGAAAAAACTTTTTGACAGTTAGGGTGATTAATGAGTGGAACAGGCTGCCACGAGAGGTGGTGAGTTCCCCTTCAATGGACGTCTTCAAACAGAGGCTGGACAGACATCTGTCTGAGATGATTTAGTGAATCCTGCTTTGAGCAGGGGGTTGGACCAGATGACCCAGGAGGTCCCTTCCAACTCTACCATTCTATGATTCTATGAGTCACCGGCCATACGGGTGAGCACCACACGGTACACTCAGGGACGTGGGCTACTTTTACCAGCCTCTAGCAAGGTAGCCAGAAGAGTACGATTAGTTGGGGAGGTCTACAACTCCGCCTGGCCAGGGAAGATTCCATCTGCTCACGGACTGACCAGGCCCCGATCGCTAGCCAGTACTCCGGGAGAGTCTACCTTTGCCACCAGTAAAGACCCTGAACTACACCGCACCGTCTCTGAGTGTTTCATCATCCACATCCGCTGCCCTGAGGCCATACCCCTCCCGTTGGGGGTTATACCATCCCCGCTGCACAACCGTACCACCGGCCTCAGCGGTCTGCCCTGCAGCGGCGGTCTCATGACTGCATTCAACGGGTGGCGTAGTCGAGCAATATAACATCTACTGCTAAATACTGCCGCTCAGTTTGACTCCCTGGGCACGGACCGGGTCACCGCCACGAGACTACTACCCCCATCTGATCCGGCTCCGGGTAAGCCCCCGTGCGCGCGATGCCGCACGACACAGCAGGCCCAGGGGCGCGTCAGAAGCTTTAACCCCTTTCTGACATTGTGCATAATAATACGTCCCTGTGCCCTGGGCCTTATGGACCAGGTACGTATTATTACGACACAGGCTGTGCGGGATCAATCGCCACCGGTTGTCAGCTGATTTTGACAGCTGACACCCGGCACTTTAACCCCCTAAATGCTGCGATCGCAGCATTTAGCAAGTGAGTGGAGGGACAGAAGGACCTCTGCTCTTGGATCGGAGACCCTGCGCTGTCCTCACGGGGTCCCGATCGTTGCCATGGTGACACGATGTCATCATGACGACACCTGTGTCACCAGGCACCAGCAAGTTAGTTTGACCATGCGCAGTGCATGATCAAACTAGCTTGTGTCTGCAGCACTGACAGTTTACAAGGTATAGCAGTGATCCTGCACTGCTATACCTTAGAACTGCGATCAGCCTGCTGAAAGTGAAAGTCCCATAGTGGGACCAAGTAAAAAAAGTGAAAAAAAAGTTGTAAAAATATTTTTTTAAAAATAAAAAAATAATAAAAAAATAAAATATTATTATGAAGAAAAACAATAAGAGTACACATATTTAGTATCGCCGCATCCGGAACGACCTGATCTATAAAACTGTCCCACTAGTTAACCCCTTTAGTGAACACAGTAAAAAAAAAAGAATCAAAAAACGGTGCTTTATCATCATACCAACGAACAAAAAGTGGAATAAAACGCGATCAAAGAGACGAATATAAATAAAAATTATACCACTGAAAACATCATCTTGTCCCACAAAAAGCAAGCCACCATACAGCTCCATCAACCAAAAAATAAAAAAGTTATAGCTCTTAGAATAAAGCGATTTTTTCTATGAAATAGTTTTTATTGTGTAAAAGCGCCAAAACATAAAAAAAGATATAAATGCAGTATGGCTGTAAATGTACTGACCCGAGGAATAAAGCTGCCTTATTAATTTTACCACACGCAGAGCTGCATAAAAAAAACTAAAAAAACAATTACTGAATTGTTGGTTTTTGTTTATTCTGCCTCCCAAAAATCAGAATAGAAAGCGATCAAAAAATGTCACATGCCCGAAAATGGTACCAATAAAAACATCAACTTGTCCCGCAAAATACAAGCTATCATATAACTCTGTCGACCGAAATATGGAAAAATTATAGCTCTCAAAATATGGCGATGCAAAATCTAGTCTTTGCAAAAAAAAAAGTTTAGTGTGTGACAGCTGCCAAATGTAAAAACCCGATATGAATCTGGTATCACTGTAATCGCACCGACCCGAAGAATAAAGTCATCTAATCACTTAAACCGCACGAGGAACGGTGTAAATAAATAAATAAAACCAATTCTTCACCTGCTGTTGGTTTGTTCATTCAGCCTCCCAGAGTTCGCAATATGGCTCTGCCCACATTTATCCTGTGCTCTACGCTCAGCGCTTACACCGGGGTTCCCATGTAAATCTCTGAAATACGTGATCCAGACGGAGCCTCCGGCGGAAGATTCCCTGTAATGAGGCAGATGGAGGCACCGTCTGGCCTGTGATCCCACGGTGTCCGTCTTTTTATTAGGCGTGAATAAAAGTGCCGTCGGCCACAGTTTTGCGAGCCTCTGATAAAAAGAACACCGCTGAACAGAGGCCACACAGAGTCCAGAGTAATTAACAAATAAAGTAGCACACTGCAAGGCTAAGTATGTAAACATGAAATATGGAATATGAATAGCATTACTGCTGTAGAAAATAGAAATAAATGAGAAATCTTAGCACATAAATTGGCCAATTCATGTGTATCTGGCAGCCGCGGTAAGGCGTTTCTCAGTGCCAGGACCCTACCAATGTGAATACCTCTCTAAGGGACAGGTACACATGAATTGGCCAATTTATGCGCTAAGATTTCTCATTTATTTCTATTTTCTATAGCAGTAATGCTATTTATATTCCATATTTCATGCTTACATACTTAGCATTGCAGTTTGCTACTTTATTTGTTAATTGTATATGGAGGTAGCTTCTCCTAGTAAGCACCTGTTCACACCTATTTCTCGTATTAGAAGTGCCATCAGTTTTTTCTGTTTACAGAGTCCAGAGTTAGGCCGGTTTCACATGTCCTGATATTTCCAGTATCGGAAAAACCGGTACGGGAGATATACGTGTCCATGTGCACCTGTGTGGCAACCGTGTGCCGCATCAGGAGCGCACATTCCGCCACCTGGGAATCAGCAGTACAGTTACCGCTGTTCCCAATCACCGGGTGCTGAATGCTGCCCTCATCATTGTAACCTGCTGGCGCTGTGATCAGCACAACCAAGGGACAATGATGAGAGTAGTAGTCTGCTCCCGCTGTGTCCTAGTGTAAAAATAAGAATAAAATTAAAAAATCCTTATACTCACCTGCCTATCAAAGTAAAAGTGAAGTACCCATAGCTCTTTCTTACATTCAAGCATCTGATGCTGATGCTCAGTCTATGTAGATGGCATCTTAGCTGTTGCTAGGCAACTTCCTTATAAGGTGAGATGCACCTGTAAGATTCCATCACAAGATTCCATCATGACATCACTGCTATTATGACATCATAATTCACAACCACTACTTATACAAGCGTTTACACTTCAGTGTCACTTTGATACCCCGGTGTCATTGTTGTCAGTGTTTAGCTACTTATCTAGTGATATACTGATTGCGCATTTCATTGAAATGTCTGGAATTTCTCCAGACAGACTTCAGGAGTTGGCACTACTCCAGGGGATTCTTACCACCTATACCCCTAACTGTGTGCTACCACTACCCGATGGCGTCCTCAGCTTCACTTACCGGCTGGTTATGGAGCTTGTACGGGACTGCTTGACCAAATACTACCAAGGTCGTATTACCTCAGAATATCTTCAGCATTTACAGCAGAACATCAGGACATTAGTACAACAGGTAAATAGCAGACAATCTGCACAAATTATTATTATTATGTCTAGTTGGTCTCCCTTACTGTATAGTGGTATTATTGGTAGTAATAAAATTTAGACTTTCTTCAGTGTCAGGCAGGGTCATATTTGTAATAGAGATCCCCATTTTGGGAAGAGGGTGTAAAAGTGCAGCATGAGCCTGTATGATTCAAATGTCAGGGCTAGATTTCATTCCTAGTCCAGTCCTTGTCCCTTAGTAAAGACACTTCATTTAGCACCTTAATCCGGATTTCTTATAAATATGTAATTATGATTTTTATTGTGTATAACAAATATTAATAATTTATCTCAGACCATAGAACTAGCCTCACTGATTAGAAATGTAAAGTACCCACAGTTCTTTCTTACATTCAAGCATCTGGTACTGATGCACAAACTATGGTTTTGCCACCTTAACTATTGCTAGGAAATTTCCTTTCACGGTGAGATGCCCCGTTAAGATTCCATCACAAGATTCCATCACGACATCACTGCTATTATGACATCATAATTCACCACCACTAATTATACAAGTGTTTTTATGCTGTATAAAAAATAATAATAATAATAATACAAATCAAATAATAATAATGGAATACAAGTTTATTTACAGAAAATTGTTCTTTAGATCGACACCAATATAATATATAAAATGTACCAAATGTGTAGTAATTGTAGCTGCAGATAGACAGGAGTAAAATGGTGACATAAATGGCCTCCTCCATTCTGCACTTTCTCTCATGATTTTCCTTTTGTATTTATTTCCATCTTTATAGGCTGAAGAAAAAGCCCAAAGTGGAAAATTGGCCTTTTTTAAACAACTGGCCCAAAATGTCCTGAATATACTGGAGAGTCCGGCCCGCTCACTGGAGCACCTGGTAAGGAGCCATCATCTTCTATATCACATGTCCTTGTCCCCTCCAGGCAGGCACAGGATATTTCATGACCGCCTGTCCCTGCGGCTCCATCATCTGTGATGGCAGTCTGTACTCAGCGGTGGGAGTTTGTATTTCTGCCTCTGTTTTGCTCGATCATCACAATCTTCCTTCTTGTAAATGCTGCAATTCTGATAACAGAGATCAGTTGTATATACAAGTACCTTATATATTATTGTTGATTTACTGGAGGGAGTAGCTGTGTATAGTCCGTCCAATACTGAAATTACCAGTAAATCCAATGTTTAGTCCTTCCTATCTATTGTATATGATAATTTAGTATTTGTGAAATGTTATACTAATTGTACATATTATAACCATCAGGAAACATCCGAAGGTGACTCCGAAGAGGGGCAAACCGTGAACATGCCTGACCCTAATATTAGTCAGTTAGAGCTAAAAACTGATCTGATTGAAGGTAAGCCGATCATCTAATATTTTACATTCAAATATCCAGATATTATAGAGAATGGCAGAGAATATGTAGATTTACTCTTCATTCCCTGTAATGGAGAGGGATCATGTAATTCTACTTCACGCCTGTGTGGTCTTCTCGGCTCCAAAATGAGGGTCATAGATCCCCAATCATGTAATTGTTCAAAAATACCATATTTTGAAGACTATAAGATGCACCGGACCATAAGAAGCAGGTGAAATTTTGGAGCGGAAAATAGGAAAAACATTTTTTTAATAAAATGGTGGAGCAACTTATAATCCAATTTTGTGGTAACTTTTCTAGGGGAAAGGCGGCGGAAAGATGGCAGCAGCAGGAGTGGGGCGATGCTGCACTGAAGTCCCTGCACTTCCATGGTTTTCAATCTGGTGGACCTTGGGAAAATCTCCACCGGAGGTGGCGCATGCACAGATTGAGATCTCGGGAGACAAGATCTCAATCTGCATGCGCCATCTCCAGAATCCATTTTTCCGAAGTCCACCACACTGAAAATCATGGAAGTGCGGAGTCTCCGGCGACATTTTCTGAAAGCCCAGGGGCCGCTGCATCCTTGCACCGCCGAACACCCCCTCCTCCCAGCCTGGGGCCCACAGCATCGCCCCACTCCTGCCGCCGCCAGCTTCCTGCAGCAGTGACCCTGCGTCCTGGGGCCTCGCTTCACCGCAACCCCCCCCCCCTCAGTAAGCTACGTTGGGATAAGACGCACCCCCATTTTACAGAAAAAAGTGTGTCTTATAACTTGAAAAATACGGTAATCAGATCCTGAACAATCGCCCAGTGTATCTATCTCTGGATGTGCCATAAATACTGTATATTTAGTATGTGCAGAATACCAGATATCTAGTTTTTATATCATTTACAGAGATCTTGTCATGTCCTTCATTATATGGATGTGTTATATATTAAGTACTGATATAGACTGATACATGACATCTTTTCATTATTTTATCATTATTTTAGAAATAACTGTGTCGACGGCCAGTACTGATGGTGGAATATGTGAGACACCAGAGATCCACGAATCTGCCAGTGTAAGTATCAGAGGAGACGTCTGTTTATCATCAGATAACGGGGTATGAATTACACATATAATATTATACCCCAGATGACAATGGGATATCTTTGCTTTTATGTAGATCAGATCTATTGTGAGTAATGATGGCATTGTTATTCTGCCTCTTCTGTGTGATGCCCCTTATCATACCCTGCAGTACAGTGATATCTATGCATGGGGAATATCCCCTTAAAATATAATACTGTCTGTGGAGGGTCCGGCTTGCATCATGTCCTCTACATCTGCTGCAATGTAATCAGCGTGGACATAATATAGAGGAGAAGTTCCTGCATCTGGAGCTTTTATTTTCCTGCAGATTCTATGTCTTAATGTCATTTCTTATTATTTCTAGGCCTTGACCGGATCATTGAACTTGGAGACAAGTCCTAGTAAGACCGACTTTAAACCAATCAAACTGATCAGCAGTGGAGCTTATGGGTGAGCTTTATGTTTGCATAATATACATTTCCTAGTGTTCCTTATGACAATGCTTCTGTCTCTGTGCCCAGCCCGTACAACAGAGAAATGCTCTGAGTCCATACTGTCCACAAGAGATGAGCGAATCAGGCAAAATTCTAATTTGCTTGTTCACGTGGACTTGTGAAAATACGATTCAAGGAGAAATTAATGTCCCTTATTATGCTCTGGGGCCTCACCAGGCCCCAGAACATAATAAGCATAAGAAACATACTTATACTCCCCTTACTGCTCAATTCTCTAGCCCCTCCACTTCTCACCGTCACCCGTCCGGTCCTCACTGCCTCTTCAGTTTGCCACCGCTCACGTTATGCAAGGACTTCAGGCTTTGAGAAGGTCTGAGAGAGTTCTATGCAAGAGCATAAAAAGTCACAACATTGTGACACCGTGACTGTTCTTGCGCTTGTGCATAATCCTCCCAGATCTCATCAATGTTGGAAGTCCCGTCCCAGTATGAGAGGCATTTGGATTTCAGCATTAGCAGCAGAGATTTGAGGATGCGGCAAGGAACGGACGGTTGAGGCGGAGGGGCCGTAGAAGTGAGTATAAAAATTTGTTTATTTTTAAACTTTTTTATGGCCTTTCAAGATTTTGAAAATGGTGGCCAACGCTTGACATTTTGCTAAATCCATGAGTAAGCAAATTACAAAAAACAAAACAAACAAAAAACAAAACGCCATTTTGGTGAATGCAGAATTTTGCAAAATCTGAGTAGAATTTAATTCCACTCAAATGTGTTAGCTCATGTCTACTGGCCACATCTATATGTCATTATTTAGGTCAGTTAGGACGTGACATAGATGAGGACCTCGCATAGGTCATCATTTATGTTGTGTAACTTGATGGATTTCTACATGGATTTCTAGTGACATCTAGTAGTAACCAGACAATCATGTGATGAGGTTTATAGACAAAATGTTAGTAAGAATTCATTATAAATCATGGATTTTCCTTCTCTCCAGAGCCGTCCACTTAGTGCGACACAAATACACAAGCCAGCTATTCGCTATGAAGAAGCTGGACAAGGAGAACGTGAATATTCCAAGAAGACTTGAACGTGCCTTTCTAGAGAGGGACATCCTAACATTTGCTGATTGTCCATTTGTGGCCTCCATGTTGTGCTCCTTTCCAACTCCTCATCATCTGTGTATGGTCATGGAGTATGCAGCAGGTAAGTCATATCCATTGTGCCTATATCCAGCCTCAATCTGCTTATCTCTAGCATCTTCTCCATAATCTGAATGTGACCACATAGACGGTTACATGTCCATACTGCATTTACTATAAGTTATCTGTCACCAAGATGCCAGGAAAATCATTATCTCTGTGAAAGTCTCTGGTGAATGTCCTCACTGAGAATGGCAAAAATATCCACTGAGGATAAAAGGAGGATTTGACTCAATTCTAACAGTTTGTATAGATGAGCATTTCACAGAGTAATGAATAAGAGGCTTGCAGATGAGGCACGGCTCTGTCTTTTTATATTGGGTCACTCTGCTTTATACGCTCTACATTAGGCCTCTTTCACGCTTCAGTATTTCTGGTACGTGAGGTGACAGTTTACCACACGTACTGGAGACACTGACACATGTGCGCACATGTCAGTGTTTCCACGGACCGTGTGTCCATGTGATCCACACGTAGACATGTCTGTTTTTGGCCAGCAGGACGGATCACACAGACCCATTCAAGTCAATGGTTCAGTGTAAACACATACCGCACACGGATGCCATCTGTGTGACATGTGTCGGCGCCTGGGAATTAGCGATAAAGTTAGCGCCGGGTGCTAAACGCTGCCCTCATCATTGTCCCCTGCCGGCGCTGCGATCAGAACCAGCAGGGGTTAATGATGAGGGTTGTCTTCTCCCAGTGTATTTCTACCTGTAAAAATAAGAATAAAAAAAAAATCTATACCCTCACCTGTCCTAAATGTCCCCCACTGTAATCCATGAGACCGCTCAGCAGAGGAGCCGGGGAGAATGACTCCTGCAGCGAGCGGCCCCGAATCTGCGCTGAGCTCAGCGAGCGGTGTCCTGTCACTCACTGAGCTCAGCTGAGGTCTGGCGTCGCTCGCTGCAGGAGTCATTCTCCCCAGCTCCTCTGCTGAGTAGTCGCATGGATTACAGCAGGAGATACTTAGGACAGGTAGGTGAGTATAAGGGTTTTTTTTTATTTTATTCTTATTTTTACAGGTGGAGACACCGGGAGCAGACTACAACTCTCATTATTAACTCCTGCTGGTGCTGATCGCAGTGCCGGCAGGGGAAAATGATGAGCGCAGCGTTCAGTACCCGGCTTTTGGGAATAACGCTAACTGTACACTGATTCCCAAACGCCGGTACGTGTGCTCCTGATGCGGCACACGGACATCTCCGACACAGGTTTTTCCGGTACCAGAAATATCCGGACGTGTGAAACCGGCCTTATACAGTATATAAAGCAAAACCACAAATGAGACTGCTAACACCTTTAACTAATTATATATTTATTTATTGCAAGATACATAGTATATATAGCTCATACTTTTTTGGCCAGAATAGTGTCTCTTTTTTGTATGAGTTACCTTGTTATTTTTAAATATTTATTCCACGTGACTAATAAAGATTCATGCTTTTATATGGGATGTTGCTTCATTGCACTTATTTGTGCAGCTCTTGCACCTTTGTGGTTTTGCTTCATAGACATTTAGTGCAGTCCTAGTTACTATTCGGGTATGCTCCAATGGAGGGTTTTTTGCATTATTATACAGTATATCTCTGTGTATGACATCCTGCCCCAATGTCTCCGCTCATTTCTCATTCACACTCCTCATGTGTCATTTACATTGTAACAAACCCTCTCCTGTCATATTTGCTTTCTGCTGTAGGAGGAGACTGTGGCAGTTTTATGAAGAACTATGGGTGTTTACCTGTCCCCTTGGCTCGTCTGTACATTGCAGAAACGGTTCTAGCTGTGGAATATCTGCACAGCTATGGTGTAATGCACAGAGACCTGAAGCCTGAAAAGTAAGTGACACTTGTAGTATAAGAAAGGGGAAAAAAGATATCGTTTATTATACAATCTATTTGCAACTTGGGGCTGACATCCTCTTTTTTTCACAGCCTCCTGATAACGTCAACTGGTCATATTCAAGTTACAGATTTTGGGCTTTCCAAACTCTGTCTCATGAGACCAACATCAGAGATCTACAAGGCTCCAATTGAGGACATCACCAGAGAGTTCCATGATAAGGAGGTAGGCAGGAACTTGTTCTTTACTCATCTCCTCCATTTCTCCTTCTCTTATACTTTCTCATCTAGAAAACGTTTCCACTGATGTTATTTGTCACAATTATGTTCTCTGATCATTATCTCATTCCTCTGTTTTTTCCAGATTGCTGGCTCCCCTCATTACATAGCCCCAGAAGTTATCTTAAAGGAAGGCTATGGAAGGCCAGCTGACTGGTGGTCAATTGGGATCATCCTATATACATTTCTTGTAGGACGTGTACCATTTTATGGGCCTTCCAAATATGACATTTACAGCCATATTGTCAGGGGTAAGTAAAATAATCTGATTGCTGTGTAATGTCATTGTTATTTGAATAGATTAGTTGTGTGATTTAGTTACTTTTGTTAATATAAAAGATTTTTGTTTTGATAAAATAAATTAAGATGTTTCATTTTCTGTAATATTTGCTTTTTACATAACAGATGACATATATTGGAAACTTACTAATTCGGCTTTTCCAGCCACAGCTCGGGATATCATCATTGAGCTGCTCAGAAAAGATCCAGCACAAAGACTTGGGACAGGTAATGTATATAATACTATTATTAATGACTTATTACACCTCTGTGAACAGAAAATGAATAATGAGGATCAGCACTGAGGTTTTGTTCTCTACCAGCTTGGCCATTCCCCATTCTTCATGCTAAGACTTTCAGTACATCTACTTCACTTCGGCTCTGTTACGTCAACCGTTCAGATTAACGCCCCCTTCACACGTCCGTATAAAATCAGTACTGAAACCAGTACCGGAAAAAAACAGTACTAGTGTCATCAGTGTTTTGAATCAGTGTGCCATCAGTGTGCCATCAGTGTTTTTCCGGTACGGCAAAGAAAAAGAAATGATAAAGTATCTCTTATACTTTGTAATGTTAAACAGATACAGCGTAAGGAAGGCACACAAATGGCACACGGATGCCATCTGTGTGATGTACGTGTTTTTCAGGGTCCCATAGACTTGTATTGGCACTTGTCATCTGTGCTGCCACAAAAAAACAGCAGCATAGATGATAATGGGTACGGGTGGCATACGTGAAAGAAAAATGGATGCCACATGTAGTGCAAACACGGATATGTGTAGGAGGCCTAAGAAACTTGTCTCTTTGACAATAACTATATCACTATTCATTGTTTTCCTTTTCAAGGAGGAGCAAATGAGATCAAATTTCATCCATTCCTGCGTAACTTAGATTTTGACAACCTTCTAAGTCAGAAGTCGCTGTTCATTCCTGATCTTGAGTCAGAAGAGGATACCATCTACTTTGACAGTAAGTAGAATGAGACATCATCTGCAGAAAGCTGCTGTGTGTCTTGTATTTCATTTTAAGTGAGAATCAGTCCCCACCTTGATTCATGATCAAATGGTGACTGTTCAGGACAAAGTATTATGCTAATAATCTCGATTAACTCTTGTACTTTTCAGCTCGATGTAGCAGACATCAACATATTGATTCAGATGAGGGGGACACAAGTGAAGATAATGACTGGCCGGAAAGCCAAAACTTTCTATCATCTTCGCATAGGCTTTCTAAAGTAAGTATGTGACCAATAAGATCCATACAACCTGTAATTAAAATAAAATTGTAAAATATTAAAATATTTTTTTTTCCTCTTTGTATTAGCTCTGTTCCATCCATACCAAGATGATGAACAATGAAGAACCCAAGTCACCTCCAGGGTATTCACCAGAAAGTGCAAAACAGTCAGACATGTGAGCAAATTATTTTTATGGGGTCCATTCTGATATGTGTTCACAACACCAAATTCAAGACGAGTGTAAGTCGATACTAAATCCAGTATCGATGACCACATGATTGCTGATCACCATGTTTCTGACTTGTGATAACGCTGGTGATGAAAGTTGATAACTATGACCAGCTTTAATTTCCAGTTCATTACAGGAAAATAAATATTGCTAGTGATTCTCCATTCTTGCTGGTAGAAGAGGGTCTTGAGCACAGCATCCCCTTCATGTTATTCAGATGTCCTAATGGGCTTTGCAGACAGGTGTTGTATCCGTATCTATTGTTTTCACTTGTAATTTATATGTTTTTCTTCTACCAAACAGACAGAAAGATTCTCCCCCCTCTAAGTCTGAAGACAACCAGACGCAGAAAGATTCTCCCCCTTCTAAATCTGATGACAACCAGACACAGAGAGATTCTCCCCCCTCTAAGTCTGATGACAACCAGACGCAGAAAGATTCTCCCCCTTCTAAATCTGAGGATGACAACCAGACACAGAGAGATTCTCCCCCCTCTAAGTCTGATGACAACCAGACGCAGAAAGATTCTCCCCCCTCTAAATCTGATGACAACCAGACGCAGAAAGATTCTCCCCCCTCTAAGTCTGATGACAACCAGACGCAGAAAGATTCTCCCCCCTCTAAATCTGATGACAACCAGACGCAGAAAGATTCTCCCCCCTCTAAATCTGATGACAACCAGACGCAGAAAGATTCTCCCCCCTCTAAATCTGATGACAACCAGATGCAGAAAGATTCTTCCCCCTCTAAGTCTGATGATGACAAGCAGAGGCAGAAAGATTCTCCCCCCTCTAAATCTGATGACAACCAGATGCAGAAAGATTCTTCCCCCTCTAAGTCTGATGATGACAAGCAGTGTTTCACTGCTGAAGGCAGACAGTCATCCATATTGTCAGGTATGTATAGCTCTATAGGTCATTCTATTGCAGCCTGTGTCAAAAAGTGTAATGTGAAAACAGCCCAACATTTCATTTTATAAAAATCCTCACTCTTAGGCTGTGTGCCCACGATGCGTTTTTCAAGCGTTTACGCTGCGGAATTTCTACAGCGTAAACACTTGGGAAACGCTTGGTAAACCTTCCCCCATGGTCTCCAATGCAATTCCGCACTTTCAATGCCCATGCTGCGTATTTTTCCGCAGCGTTTATGCTGCGCTCAAAAATACGCAGCATGTCCATTAATTTTGCGGACGCGCAGCGTAATCGCCGCCATTGACTTGCATTAGAACGCGCTAATTCCGCAAGACTGCATCTGTACTTGCGTAATTGGCGCTTTCTAATGTGCGGATGGTACCCAAGTCTGGAGGAGAGGAGACTCTCATCCAGACCTGGGTACCATAGAATCTGTAAAGAAAAGAATTTAAAATAAAAAATAAAGCTTATAATCACCTTCCGATGTCCTCCCAGTGTTTTGTCCACGCCGTCCGGTCTCTTGCAATGCTCGCGCTGTTGTGAAGGACCTGTCATGACGTCACTGAGTCATGTGACCCATCACATGACTCAATGACGTCACCGCAGGTCCTTCACAGCACCGCGAGCATTGCAAGAGACCGGACGCAGCAGAGATGACACCGGGAAGACACCGGAAGGTGAGTATAATCTTTTTTTTTTCATTTTTTACCATTCTTATTCTTTTTTTTAACTATTACTCGGTCACACTATATAAATCCATGCCGGTTGCATGGATTTAAATAGTGTGACCAACTTGTCAAGCACTTTTCCAAGTGATGCTCAAAATCGTTTGGAAAACTTCTTGAAAAAACGCATGCGAAAGCGCATGTAAAAATGCTGAAAAAACGCTTCTCTCTGGCAGAAAAAACGCATGTAAATCTGCATGTAAATCTGCATACGTTTTTTTCTGCCAGAGAGAGGCAAAAACGCTCTGCATCAAATCTGCTACGTGGGCACATAGCCTCATAGGTTATAATTTTTAATGCATAAGAAGCCATTCAGTCTTCTGCCAAACTGATTCTGAATACTGCACCCATGGCTCCATCTAGGCCTATACTGATCCTTATCACCTTAAGAATGCACTGAGGTTTTAGCTAACTTATTTTAAGATATTACTTGCAGGATGCCGCAGTGTTATCATGTTAATAAGGGGACATAGTTCCCTGGCTAGACACCACATATCGGAAAACCTACAGGTTTCATATTAATCAGTTCACAAGGCAATCTAATTCTCAGACCCTCAGGTGGTTTTATGTATATATGACATATTCTCTCTATTATGGTGCAATAATCAATTACCGGGACTACAGGGTACAAGAATAACAGAATTCTATATAAAGATACAAAGCTAATCTTTTAGGAGTTTATAATATACATCTTTTTCTTGTTTTTTTTATCAGAATCACCAGTTCAGGGGAAAAGAAAATCTGCATCGAAAGATCGACAAAAAACAGAGAAGGTAGAAGAGAGAAGAAGTAGAAGAGGTAAGTGTAACAATAAGCTCCATGTTGCATGATGTCAGTCAGTGAGAAGGAGTCATGTGGAGCAGATATTATCTGTAGGATTACTGACAATGACCCCGTACATCTGTATGGATACGACTCCTCTATCATCCTGTCACAGTGACACTACAGTAGTATCCTCTAATACATACATGTCAAACTCTGGCCCGTGGACCAAACCT
Source organism: Phyllobates terribilis (assembly GCF_046119375.1). Taxonomy (NCBI): domain Eukaryota; kingdom Metazoa; phylum Chordata; class Amphibia; order Anura; family Dendrobatidae; genus Phyllobates; species Phyllobates terribilis. The sequence continues at coordinate 374,553 of NW_027362974.1, read as the reverse complement.
GGCCCGCAGGGTGGTTATATTTGACCCACGACAACAGAACCACCACCACTATTTGGGGCCATTATTCTGTATGGAGGACAATGTGGGGCCCATTATACTGTACGGAGGACTATGTGGGGCCATTATTCTGTATGTAGGATTATGTGGGGTCCAAGTTTTTCATTTTGGCCCTCTGTGTGTTTGAGTGTGACATCCCTGCTCTAATATGTAGTCCCATTACTTACATTAGTTATGTCTCTTTGTCTCCTCTCACAGGTTCCACCTTCCGCCGGCTGATATCATCTTGCCGGCGTGGATTATCCAGGGTTGCTCGCTCCATCAGACAAAGCTGCATATTTGCTCCCTGTCATCGGAGCAACACAAACATCTCAATGTGAAAAACCCTTCATGTCTAGTGCCTAGTACAGCATGTCCACCATTAAAGATGCACCTGTGTGGAAGGACTTGTACCATCTACCTGTGGCCTTCTGACCAGCAAGTAACATCTGCAGAAGAAGGCCCTCCAAGAACATCTCTTCATTCTTCCATGTAATTCTTAATAAAAAAAAAAACTAAAAAGAATCATTTCAAATTGATTAATGTCCCTTTGCATTTAATGTAATACTACTGACATTTATGGCATATCAGTACTAAACATCATATATGTCTGATGAGAGAATATCGTTTCCATGTTTCATGTTAATCCTCTAATCCTCAGCCAAAAGTGGAAGAGAAGACCAGTGATTCTGTTACATCTACGAATGACAGTCAATCCAGGGAAAAACACCTTCTGATCCATACATTTTTCAGGCACTCTGATCCTTTTACCTTCATGTGGCTCTACTTAAGGTTTATGTATAAGAACCAGTTGGATTCAGTACTGGGCATCCTGGGGGTCCCAGCAGCCACATCCCAATTGTTCAACTAAAAAAGACATACTGTATTATAGTGTGATATATATATATATATATATATATATATATATATATATATATATATATACACACTGTGTGCAGAATTATTAGGCAAATGAGTATTTTGATCACATGATACTTTTTATACATGTTGTCCTACTCCAAGCTGCATAGGCTTGAGAGCCAACTACCAATTAAGTAAATCTGGTGATGTGCATCTCTGTAATGAGGAGGGGTGTTGGCTAATGACATCAACACCCTATATAAGGTGTGCTTAATTATTAGGCAACTTCCTTTCCTTTGGCAAAATGGGTCAGAAGAGAGATTTGACGGGCTCTGAAAAGTCCAAAATTGTGAGATGTCTTGCAGAGGGATGCAGCAGTCTTGAAATTTCCAAACTTTTGAAGCGTGATCACCGAACAATCAAGCGTTTCATGGCAAATAGTCAACAGGGTCGCAAGAAGCGTGTTGGCCAAAAAAGGCGCAAAATAACTGCCCATGAATTGAGGAAAATCAAGCGTGAAGCTGCCAAGATGCCATTCACCACCAGTTTTGCCATATTTCAGAGCTGCAATGCTACTGGAGTATCAAAAAGCACAAGGTGTGCGATACTCAGGGACATGGCCAAGGTAAGGAAGGCTGAAAAACGACCACCTTTGAACAAGAAGCATAAGATAAAACGTCAAGAATGGGCCAAGAAATATCTTAAGACTGATTTTTCAAAGGTTTTATGGACTGATGAAATGAGAGTGACTCTTGATGGGCCAGATGGATGGGCCAGAGGCTGGATCAGTAAACGGCAGAGAGCTCCACTCCGACTCAGATGCCAGCAAGGTGGAAGTGGGGTACTGGTATGGGCTGGTATCATCAAAGATGAACTTGTGGGACCTTTTCGGGTTGAGGATGAAGTGAAGCTCAACTCCCAGACCTACTGCCAGTTTCTGGAAGACAACTTCTTCAAGAAGTGGTACAGGAAGAAGTTGGTATCGTTCAAGAAAAACATGATTTTCATGCAGGACAACTCTCCATCACATGCATCCAACTACTCCACAGCGTGGCTGGCCAGTAAAGGTCTAAAAGAAGAAAAAATAATGACATGGGCCCCTTGATCACCTGATCTGAACCCCATAGAGAACCTGTGGTCCATCATAAAATGTGAGATCTACAGGGAGGGAAAACAGTACACCTCTCGGAACAGGGTCTGGGAGGCTGTGGTGGCTGCTGCACGCAATGTTGATCGAAAACAGATCAAGCAACTGACAGAATCTATGGATGGAAGGCTGTTGAGTGTCATCATAAAGAAAGGTGGCTATACTGATCACTAATTTTTTGGGTTTTTGTCTTTGCATGTCAGAAATGTTTATTTCTATATTTTGTGCACTGATATTGGTTTACCTGGTGAAAATAAACAAGTGAGATGGGATAATATTTGGTTTTTATTAAATTGTCTAATAATTCTGCACAGTAATAGTTACCTGCACAAACAAATATCCTCCTAAGATAGCCAAATCTTAAAAAAACCACTCCAACTTCCAAAAATATTAAGCTTGGATATTTATGAGTCTTGTGGGTTGATTGAGAACATAGTTGTTGATCAACAATAAAAATAATCCTCTAAAATACAATTTGCCTAATAATTCTGCACACCGCGTATATCTATATATATAATCGTCTTATCCCGTCTGTCTGTCTGTCTGTCGGGGAAATCCCGCGTCACTGATTGGTCCAGCAGCGGCCAATCAGCGACGCGGGATTTCAGAAAAAAGATGGCGGCCGTTAGAGGCTCATCTGCGGGACGGAGCTCAGCGGCGATGCAGCCGGGAGATGACTGGCGCGAGGCTCTCATCTCCCGGCCGCTAGCAGCAGAAGAACCCCGACCGGCGAGCAGCCGCTCATCTCCCGGCTTCTCGCAGCGGAAGTAGCCGCACAGGCAGTGGCGTTGACCTCCATGCGGCTAGGGTGTCAAGGGAGGACCGGGGAGCGGCGCTGCGGGTCGGGATACTTCTGCTGCGAGAAGCCGCTCATCTCCCGGCTTCTCGCAGCGGAAGTAGCCACACAGGCAGCGGCGCTCCCCGGTCCTCACCAATACGATTCTGCTACCCGGTCCTCACCTATACGATTCGCTGATTGGTCGCGGTCTCTGGCCGCGACCAATCAGTGATCTTGGCGCAAAAGTTAAACACCGCTGTGCTGATTGGTCGCGGCCGCTGCCCGCGACCAATCACCGATTTGGACGCCACATTTAAATAGCGGCCACGACCAATCACCGATCTTGGCGCAACATTTAAACACTGCTGTGCTGATTGGTCACAGACGCTGCCCGCGACCAATCAGCGATTTTGGCGCCAAATTTAAACACTGCTGTGCTGATTGGTCGCGGACGCTGCCCGCGACCAAGCAGCGATTTTGGCGCCAAATTTAAACAATGCTCTGCTGACTGGTCGCGGATGCCAGCCACGACCAATCAGCGAGATTGGCGCCAAATTTATACAACGCTCTGCTAATTGGTCGCGGACACCAGCCACGACCAATCAGCGAGATTGGCGCCAAATTTAAACAATGCTCTGGCGCCAAATTTAAACAACGCTCTGCTGATTGGTCGCGGCCGCCAGCCGACCGCGACCAATCAGCGAGATTGGCGCCAAATTTAAACACCACTCTGCTGATTGCGCCCAGTCGGCCGCATACATATTCTAGAATACCCGATGCGTTAGAATTGGGACACCATCTAGTATATATATAAATATATTCACTTGTGGAAAACCCTTTTAACTAGGGCTGTGGTGTCAGTAAGTCAAATTTCCAACTATAATAATTACTAATACCAAATATACTGCAACAAATAATAGTAAATATTCAGCAATTTATGCATGAAAATAATTTATAATATACAATATTAACACTATATAAGTATTTACATTTTTTTCTACCTGCAGTTGGAGTTGGTACGTTCTTCTGATACTAACTCCACAGCTCGGCTTTTCCTTCTTTCCTGCTCCTCTAACATAAAAGTACAGCAATTAATTACGACAAGTTAATCATTTAAATGCTGCTGTCAATCTCTGACAGCAGCACGTAAATGTAACCAGTGCCACTGCTTCCATTTACCAGCTCCCATCTGTGCCCTGTGACATGATCTCGGGGGCTGATGGATCACTAGGACAGTGAGGGCCCTGTGCCCGCTGTCTTGGTGCTCCTCTGGAGCTCATCTATATGCTGAGCTTCAAAGGAGACCGAGATTTAGGCTACCGTCCCACTATCAGTATTTGGTCCAATTTCACCACAAATGGATTTTTTTCCCCATTTTTAGTACATTGAATAGTAAAATGAATCATTCAAAACTACAAGTAACCCCAAAGTCATGCCAGTTTCCATGGCCCAGAAGATTCTCTGAAGGAAGAGTGTCATTGGGTGACTGCTTCTTTGGTAAATACCATAAACATTAGCACTTAAAAAGGTCCATATGTCTGGAACCGTATAGATGATTTCGAAAGAAACAAAAAAAAGCTCAGTGATAAGAAACAGATGATGGTTATTAATGGAACACACTAACTGGGTCACATTTAAAAGTGGTGTACCCCAGGAGTCAGTATTGGGACTTCTATTTAATACAATTATTAATGACCTTTTGGGGGGTATACAGAGTAAAATTTCAATATTTTCAGATGATCGTAAACTCTGCAAGGTTATCAGTACATAGGAGGATAATGTAATATTACAGAGGGATTTATGTAAGCTTGAGGTTTGGGCTGAAAAATGGCAATTGAAGTTTAATGTAGATAAATGTTCTTGCTTGGGACAAATTACAATGTACAATTATGTACTAAACACTGGGAAAACCATCACTGGAAAAGACTTGGGTGTATGGGTGGACAGCAAACTCAACTTTAATAACCAGTGCTAGGCCGCTGCTGCCAAGGCAAATAGAACCATGGAAGCATTAAAAGAGGCATAGATGCTTATGATAAGAACATAGTTTTGTCTGTATACAAGTCACTAATTCAGCCACATTTAGAATACTGTGTATAATTTTGGTCTTTGGTGTATAAGACGGACATAGTTGAACTAGGACGTATGCAGACAAATGCAACCAAGGTTATTAAGGGAATTGGTGCACTGCAATTCCAAGACAGGTTATCAAAGTTAGGGTTATTCAGTTTGGAATAATGAAGGTTTAAGGGCGATCTTATTACAATGTACAAATATAAGAAGAAACAGTATAGAGATCTTATTAAGGAACTTTTTACATATAGACCTTCAACGATGACAAGGAGGCACCCTCTCCTACTAGAAGAAAGATGGTTTCTCAGTCATCATAGATGGCGATTCTTTACTCTAAGAATAGTGAAATTACGGGACTTTCGGGAACATAAACATCACAGTAAAAGATAATGCCTTACCAACACCAGGTCAGATTACCAGTGCACCGCAGGATGCAGCAAGCCTCCATGATAAAGGCGGGGGCAGCACATGTGCAAAATACTAATGCCGACAGCCACTCACTAACCTACCAATTCTTGGAGGGGGTGGCTGTGTAGTATTATGCATGCACACCGATGGAGTTGTGAGCTTGCGTATTTTGGCCAAAATATCGTCCAATACCTCATGTGGTGTACTTATCTTATATACTATTTTTCATCTTTTTTGCACATCTTTTTGCAGGATGCAGCCAGGCCTCTTTAGTGTTGGCTGGGTGAATTGGGGCGTCTGTCCTGTGGGGGTGCATGTATATAGTTCTGGGCAACCCGCCTGATCTAATACTATGGGCGTCATCAATACGCTGCAAGCAAGACATCAATAGGCTGCAAGCCAGACACTGTGTATCACACATATCTGTGTGACTGGCGCCCTATGCAGACTCCATCGGTGTGCATGTATAATACTACACAGCCACCCCCTCCATGAATTGGTAGGTTAGTGAGTGGCTGTCTGCATCAGTATTTTGCACATGTGCTGCCCCCGCCTTTATCATGGAGACTTGCTGCATCCTGCAGTGCATTGGTAATCTGACCTGGTGTTGGTAAGGCATTATCTTTTACTGTGATGTTTTTTGAAATTATGTCCAATGTTCACCATTTTTAATATTCAGACTTTCGGGAACATCATATTGTAATTGTTGATTTACTAAACAAGTTCAAGTATGGCCCGGATGCTTTTGTTGAAAAATATATTACAGGTTATGGGAACTAGATTCTGTGATAGGACGTTCATCCAGGGAACTAGTCTAATTGCCATTAGTGGAGTTGGGAAGGATTTTTTCGTTAATAGGGGGCAATTAGCATCTGCCTCATGGGTCTTTTGCCTTCCTTTGTATCAACATGTTAGGTTATAGGTAGAACACAATGGATGTCTTCTTTCAATGTACTGTGTGGGGAAATGTATTGTCAGGGGGAATCATACTGTACATCATGCTGTGTGTAATAGGACCGTGGGGGCATCATATTGAGTGTGATAGCCACTGTGGGGCCATGAAAGTGGTATCATACTGTGTGTAGGCATATATGAGGAATTGGACTAGATTAGAATACTGGCATTCGAGAAAGAATGTCACACCGATTGTACTCCCGGGATTATGGTGTGCTGTGTAATAATATATGGTAGCAGGACCCCTCTAGTCTTCATTCCAGGTATACTAACTGCTCAGTGTTACATTGATTTGGTCGTGGAACCAGTGATATGGACATTTCTTAAACGTGCCTCAGTAACTATTTTTCAACATGGAAATGTTAAGCTACATGTTGCAGGTGCTACTGTGAGCAGCATGCTTGACTTAAACATGATACCATGGCCAGAAGCATCTCCGGATTTGACTCCCATCAAGCACTTCATTGGTCGAGCATTGCAAAAGGAGTTGCCGTCAGCAGATCTTGATGATTTGTGTGCCCAAGTGCATTCATTATTCCTCTCTGCTCTGCCTTGCTCACCGCTCCGGCGGTTCCTCTCTGCTCTGCCTTGTCCACCGCTCCGGCGGTTTCGCCCTGCTCTGCCTTGCTCACCGCTCTGGCGGTTCCTCCTGCTCTGCCTTGCCCACCGCTCCGGCGGTTTCGCCCTGCTCTGCCTTGCTCACCGCTCTGGCGGTATCTCTCTGCTCTGCCTTGCCTACCGTTCCAGCGGTTCCTCTCTGCTCTGCTTGTCTACCGCATCTGCGGTTCTGTTCCTGAATCCCAGTTTGTACTGGACCCTATCCAGCCTGCGCTCCAACCTGCTAGTGCCTCCCTGTCTGCACTCCAGCCGAGTTTGCCAGTACCCCCCTGTCTGCATACCAGCCGTGCCTTGCCAGTGCCCTCCTGTCTGCATACCAGCCGTGCTTGCCAGTATCCTCTTGTCTGCACTCCAGCCGTGCCTGCCAATACCCAACTGTCTGTGTGCCAGCCTAACCTGCCCGTTCCTGCATTCCCCGGTGTGGGTCAACAGCTGTGACAGGGGTCTAACCTGGAGTAGCACCTGGTCCCTCTGCTCGGTTCCTCCTTGGTTCACGGAGTCGTTAGCCTCCGTGCGACCTTGGTCGGATCGGGTAGATACTTAGTTATGCCCCTCCAGGCACTCCTCGGTTCATGGTACAGTGGGATCACTAATCACGCTCACGCCAGTCAGTCCAGGCACGAGTGTAACAGTTTTATTTATGTTGTATCGTGTTTGAAGGTTGCCTTTTCCTGATGGCAGGTTTCAGCTCTTTCCAAAGATGCTCAATAGGATTTAGGTCAGGGCTCATAGAAGGCCACTTCAGAATAGTTGAAAGTTTTCCTCTTAGCCGTTCTTGGGTGTTATAAGCTGTGTGTTTTGGGTCATTATCCTGTTGCAAGACCCATGACTGAGACCAAGCTTTCTGACAATGGGTAGCACATTTCTCTCTAGAATCCCTTGATAGTCTTGAGATTACATTTTACCCTGCACAGATTCAAGACACCCTGTGCCAGATGCAGCAAAGCAGCCCGAGAACATAACAGAGCTCCTCCATGTTTCACAGTAGGGACAGTGTTCTTTTCTTGATATGCTTCACTTTTCCGTCTGTGAACATAGTGCTGATGTGCCTTGCCAAAAACTTCAATGTTTGTCTCATCTGTCCATAGGACATTCTCCCAGAAGCTTTGTGGCTTGTCAACATGTAGTTTGGCAAATTCCAGTTTGGCTTTTTTATGAAATTTTTTTCAACAATGGTGTTCTCCTTGGTCGTCTCCCATGAAGTCCACTTTGGATCAAACAACAACGGATGGTGCGATCTGACACTGATGTTCCTTGAGCATGAAGCTCACCTTTAATCTCTTTAGAAGTTATCCTGGGCTCTTTTGTTACCATTCGAATTATCCGTCTCTTTGATTTGTCATCAATTTTCCTCCTGCTGCCACGTCAAGGGAGGTTGGCTACAGTCCCATGGATCTTAAATTTCTAAATAATATGTGCAACTGTAGTCACAGGAACATCAAGCTACTTGGAGATGGTCTTATAACCTTTACCCTTAACTTGCTTGTCTATAATTTTCTTTCTAATCTCCTGAGACAACTCTTTCCTTTGCTTCCTCTGGTCCATGTTGAGTGTGGTACACACCATGTCACCAAACAGCACAGTGAGTATCTGTAGCCCTATATACAGGCCCACTGACTGATTACAAGATTGTAGACACTTGTGATGCTAATTAGTGGACACAACTTGATTTAACATGTATCTGTTGTCACATTATTTTCAGGGGTACCATCATTTTTGTCCAGGCCTATATCATGAGTTACATTTTTTAAAAACTTCTGTGGAAGCAGGGTTGAAAAGCAATGTCTGACTTCCATTTGTTCATTTTCATAGATTTTTAATTTATTATTACTTTTGTCAGATTCAAATTATTTCTGTGACCATTGTGGGTTTTTCCTTTCATTAAACGAGGAGTACCAACAATTTTGACCACGTATGTATGTATGTACAAACACACACACACACACATATGTATATATTTATATATATATATATATATATATATACACATACACACATACATACATATATATATATATACACACACATATATATACACACACACATATATATACACACATACATATACATACATACACATATATATACACACACATACATATATATATAGTGATGTAGCAGACATCCCTTTAATGGTTTGGTGTGTTTTTGAATGACCATGTACCTTCCTCTTTAACGGACTGGTCACATGACTGTGACATCACACAGGTCCTTATGCACACAGAGGGTGTGGACACATGACTCTGACATCAGTTAAGGTCCTATCTGTGTGTGTGCTGCAGTATATATAAACCCTGTGTGATTTGTGACAGGTGTGTTCCGGTGTGTAGGAGTTCCTGGGTGTTGGGAGCTCCTGTGTGGGCACCGTGTGAGCGGCACGAGGCTGTTCCCTGTGTGTGGGGAACACCGCTCGTGGGAAGCCTGGTGAGGCCTGGTGGACTCCGGTGGAGGTGAAGCCTGGATCCCTGTGAGAGTGTGGGGGATGCCAGTAAGCCTCGGAGTGCCACACAAGCACACAAATTTTGGGGTCCATTTTTCTTGTTAGCCCTGTGAAAATAAAAAAAATTGGGTCTAAAGTAACATTTTTGTGAAAAAAGTTAAATGTTCATTTTTTTCTTCCACATTCAAAAAATTCCTGTGAAGCATCTGAAGGGTTAATAAAGTTCTTGAATGTGGTTTTGAGCACCTTGAGGGGTGCAGTTTTTAGAATGGTGTCACTTTTGGGTATTTTCTGTCATAAAGACCTCTCAAAGTGACTTCAAATGTGATGTGGTCCCTAAAAAAATGGTTTTATACATTTTGTTGGAAAAATGAGAAATCGCTGGTCAACTTTTAACCCTTATAGCTCCCTAACAAAAAAAAATTTTGGTTCCAAAATTGTGCTGATGTAAAGTAGACATGTGGGAAATGTTATTTATTAACTCTTTTGTGTGACATATCGCTCTGATTTCAGGGCTTAAAAATTCAAATTTTGAAAATCGCAAAATTTTCAAAATTTTCGCCAAATTTCCATTTTTTTCACAAATAAACGCAAGTGATATCGAAGAAATTTTTCCACAATCATGAAGTACAATATGTCACGAAAAAACAGTCTCAGAATCAGGGGGATCCGTTGAAGCGTTCCAGAGTAATTACCTCATAAAGTGACAGCGGTCAGAATTGTAAAAATTGGCCCGGTCATTAACGTGCAAACCACCCGCGGGGCTTAAGGGGTTAAAGAGAACCTGTCACGTCCTAGCTGCCCTCTACACTGCCCCCATAGCGTTGGTAGTGACGCAATGTGCATCACTAGCAAGCTGTTTTCATGAAAATCACTGCAGCTATAATGAATTTATAACGTTTAATATACTTATATCTAGGGCCGGCTCCAGGTTTTTCTGGGCCCCGGGCGAGTCTCAGTGGGCCCCTCTAACACATACCACGATTCATGATGCACAGATACCGCAGAGAAATCTATATATATAGTACAATGCAAAGATTTCACTTCTTACATTACATGAGTGATATCTACTGTAAATTCTACAATAGCTCAGAAGCCGGAGAATCCTCGCAGCACACAGTGCAGACCGGACAATATAGTCCTCCATACAGTATTATGGGCACCACTAAGTCCTCCATACAGTTTTATGGGCCCCATTATATATTGCTCCATACAGAATAATGACCCCACATAGTCCTCGTACAGTATAATGGGCACCACATATCTCCATACAGAATACTGGCCCCCATATAAGGTCGCATACGGAATACTGGCCCCCATATAAGGCTCCATAAAGGAATACTGGCCCCCATATAAGGCCCCATACGGAATACTGGCCCCCATATAAGGCCCCATATGGAATACTGGCACCAATATAAGGCCCCATACGGAATACTGGCCCCCATACGAAATACTGGCCCCCATATAAGGCCCCATACGGAATACTTGCCCCCATATAAGGCCCCATAAAGAAATACTGGCCCCCATATAAGACCCCATGAAGGAATACTGGCCCCCATATAAGGCCCCATACGGAATACTGGCCCCCATATAAGGCCCCATACGGAATACTGGCCCCCATGTAAGGCCCCATACGGAATACTGGCCCCCATATAAGGCTCCATACGGAATACTGGCCCCCATATAACGCTCCATACGGAATACTGGCCCCCATATAAGGCTCCATACGGAATACTGCCCCCCATATAAGGCTCCATACAGAATACTGGCCCCCATATAACGCTCCATACAGGATACTGGTCCTCTTATAAAGCTCCATACAGGATACTGGCCCCCATATAACGCTCCATACAGGATACTGGTCCCCTTATAACGCTCCATACAGGATACTGGCCTCCATATAATGCTCCATGCAGGCTGTTACCCCCCACATAATGCCCCATACAGGCTGTCTCCCCCCTTATAATGCTCCATGCAAGCTGTTACCCCCCACATAATGCCCCATACAGGCTGTCCCCCCACCGTATAATGCTCCATGCAGGCTGTTCCCCCCACATAATGCACTAAGCAGGCTGTCCCCCCCCCTTATAATGCCCCATGCAGGCTGTTCCCCCCTTATATTGCCCCATGCAGGCTGTCACCCCTCCTCTTTATAATGCCCCATGCAAGATGTCACCCCCTCTCTCTATAATGCCCCAAACAGGATGTCACCCCCCCTCTTTATAATCCCCAATCAGGATGTCACCCCCCCTCTTTATAATGCCCCATTCAGGATGTCACCCCCTCTCTTCATAATGCCCCATGCAGGATGTCACTCCCCTCTGTTTATAATGCCCCATGCAGGATGTCACCCCCTCTCTTTATAATGCCCCATGCAGGATGTCACCCCCTCTCTTTATAATGCCCCATGCAGGATGTCACCCCCTCTCTTTATAATGCCCCATGCAGGATGTCACCCCCTCTCTTTACAATGTCCTATGCAGGATGTCACCCCCCTCTCTTTATAATGCCCCATGCAGGATGTCAGCCCCCCTCTATTTATAATGCCCCATGCAGGATGTCACCCCCTCTCTTTATAATGCCCCATGCAAGATGTCACCCCCCTCTCTTTATAATGCCCCATGCAGGATGTCACCCCCTCTCTCTATAATGCCCCATGCAGGCTGTCACCCCCTCTCTCTATAATGCCCCATGCAGGATGTCACCCCCCCTCTCTTTATAATGCCCCATGCAGGATGTCACCCCCCCTCTCTTTATAATGCCCCATGCAGGATGTCACCCCCCCTCTCTTTATAATGCCCCATGCAGGATGTCACCCCCCCATATTATGCCCCATGCAGGATGTCACCCCCCCCCATATTATGCCCCATTCCTCCATACATTAAAAAAAAAATCAAATACTCACCTCCCTCCTCACCTGCTGCAGCTGCTCGGGTCGGGACTCCAGCGTTGGCGGCGTCTTTCCGCTCTGTGCTCCCTGTGACAGCTCAGGGGGAGGGCGCGGTGGAAAGACTTCACCGCACCCTCTGACCTGAGACGTCACAGAGAGTGCAGAGCAGGAAGACGGCGGATCTGCAGAGGCACGGGGAGAGGTAAGTATCCGACTGCCGGGGCCCTGAGCAAGCGGGGGAGAAGGGCGGGCGCTGACACCGCTCTCCTCCGCCCATAGCCCAACGGGGTGCGCGACCGCCAGTGGGCCCCCCTGCCTGCTCAGGGCCCCGGCACTTGCCCGGGTGCGCCGGGTGCTGACGCCGGCCCTACTTATATCCTACCTGCCTTTTCAATCATAGGGGCGTGCTTGTCATATTCAGTCAAGGGCGAGCGCAGCATTCACTCACTGCTGGCGCCGTCCATGTATTTGAATCCTGTTCCTGACCAGCGCTGATATTGTGGGACGCAGGCGCACTTGTAGATGTCCGGCCGCCTGCGCAGTGAGGCTCTGTGATTACCAGATTCACTGCGCATGCTCTGGGAACATAGCGCGTTAAAGCGCATGCGCAGTGAGGCTGTGTGATTATGACTTTTTCTTCACTTTGAAAATTGTTTAAGTTGGCTGAGGGACTGGGTGGTTTACCTAGGACAAGGAATGGCCATGTGTAAGAAAAACCGCTACTGATTGTAAATTACAGATTCTGTTAACTACAATAAATAAGTTGGTTAACAAGAAACACTTTGATATAGTGCACTACACAATACAGTTCTCTTTTACACACTGTATAGTTTGCTAAAAGGCACACGTTTTAGTGGGAGAGGCCGAAAAATGAACGAGTAATACAACCGTTTATGGATGCTGTAGTGTGGACCCCTAGAGTCAATTCTCCTGGTGGGCCCTAGGCACCCCAGTCCGACCCTGTATGAGGCCTTTACATGGTATCAACGCCTGCGATGAGAACGCCACATCATAGTAATAGCAGAATCACAAATATAAGATTATATGAACAGATTAAAGCAAGATTTCTATTGCTGGCTGCAGAATGAGTTAACTGGGATATCATCAGTGAGTTTGATCTGACTGGAGAAGTAACTACTCTTGTTTTTATTCTTTTGAGCTCCATTCAGCTAATTTATGATTTATCACCTTCCCTGAGCATACATGGAAATCATGGGGTCCCATAGCAGAAGTAATAATTAAGCCCCCACAAAAAAACATTAATATTCAGCGGGGTCACAGAAGAGCATACCTCACAAGTTTGCAACCCTTCCATAGTAATTTTGCCCCAATTGAAGCCCCCTAGTGTTCCCACGTACTAAGATACTCCTTTAATGGCCAAAAATGTGCCCCCAAACACAGTAAGATACCCCCACAGTGAATTTCTCCACTGTACCCTCCACACATACAGTATGATGACTCTACAGTACCCCCGCAAAGTATGATAAACCCCAGTGACCTCTACACAGTATGATGGCCCCCGCATAACCCTCCACACAGTATAATGGACCCCGCACAGCCCTCCACACTGTATAATGGTCCTCATACAGTGTAATGGCCCCCACTATCCACCCAAGCAGTATAATGACCCCCATCAGCCACTTATACAGTATAATGCCCCTCACCACACAGCCCTCCAAATAGTATAATGGCCCAAACACAACGCTCCAAATAAAATAATAGTCCTCACATAAGCCTCTAAACAATATAATAGTCCCCACCCAGCCCTCCAAATAATATAATGGACCCCACATAGGCCTCCAAATAGTATAATAGTCCCCATACAGCTCTTCAAATAATAGAACGGTCCCCACATAGCCCTCCAAATAGTATGATAGCCTGACACATAGCCATTCAAATAGTAGTATAATGGCCCCCACAGAGCACTACAAATAGTATGATGCTCCCCACATAATCCTCCAAATAGTAGAATGATGGCCCCCACATAGTTCTCCAAATAGTATGATGGTCCCCAAGACAGCCCTAAAATTAGTATTTTAGCACCCCAAATATGATGATGCCCCCCAAATAACCCTTCAAATAATATGATGGCCTCCAAGTAGCCCTACAAATAGTATCATGGCCTTCCAGTTTGCCCTCCAAATAATATGATGGCCCTCACAAACTACTTATTAATTAAAAAAAAAATACTCACCTCTCCCCATTCCCCTGCTGTTCTGGTCTTTGCAGCATGTGGTTTGAAACTATGCTCAGCTCGGCACAGTGGACGCGATTTTGGGACGTTATCACGTCCACTGAGCTGAGACATCAGAAGCACAGAGGAGAATGATGGAGGAGGGAGCAGACGGTTCCCTCCTCCATCATTCCTTTCAATTGTATCTGCATCCAGAATGTGGATACAGTTGAAAGTGTGATGCTGGATGCGGGGGGCCCGATGCCTGTGCTGACATCGCCACCTGTCTCACAGTTGCAAAGCAGCTGCGGGGTCTGCCGTTATTAGCGGTATGCCAGTGCCATTGTTATGTGACATGAGCCCCGGGAGAGCCAGTGCCGAGACAGCTGGTACAACACCAACACCGAAGGTGAATATAAGTGTTATTTTACTGGGGAGAAACATAGGGATTTAGAAGGGGTTGTCTGATTAGTGGACATCCCCTTTAAGTAATCAAGTTCATTAAAGGGGTTGTCCACTACTGCACATCCCCAGCTTATTACATTTAGGACTTCAGCACCGCTTTTTCCGGACATTGCTATGACTTGTTATGTCCTCTGCAGCCAATTAGCAGATGTTGGTCAATAGTCTGTCAGGACGGACATCTGCTCTGAAGAAATAGAGTTTTTGAGACTTGTAGACATTATGGAATAACGTCCATAAAAATATCCCAAGCCGGTATTGGTCCTCCAAGAAGCATGAAGCCCTCGCTGCTACTAACTTACTCCCATACCTGGATCTACCTAGATGATGAAAACACTTGGACTGTAAGGTACAAATCAGGTGAAATTATGAAACCTGGAGGGAATGTCACTTCAGGTTGTGCGTAGATATCCGTAGATAGAAGTCGTTATTTATCCGCCATTAATGAAATGTTTTGTCCATTTTTGCTCCACAAATCTGAGGCCGATGAATGGGGGAATGGCACCAATGCTATGGAGAATGCCTTGAAAATTGAAAAGGGCGTAAATAAGGCTCTGCTGGACCTCCACAAGATTGCTATGGACCATGCGGACCCTCATGTAAGTGACTCCCCCATAGCGTATAGATACCGCGTGTTCATTTTATAAAATATCCTCCATGAAGGAACAGTTCATGTATCTTCTGTGACCTCCATATTGTGCTGTTCCTGGAAATGTAATACCACCTGACTACTAGATGTCACGTTCCCCTTTATAATGGGGGGTGTTCCAACACAAGCTGCATATTATGGCACTGTTATAAAGCTATGGGACAATTCATTAGTGTATTTGCACCTTTTTTTTCTAGTTTTTAGTGTTTTTCATTTGCGCCTTGTTCTTCTTTTAATTTGCGCCTTTTTGAAGTCTGCAGCGTTCCCTTTTTTTTCATTGATCATTATGGGGTTTAAAAAGTTGTCACATTTTTACTCAAATATATTTCAAGTGATTTTGTGTTCTGTAGTCCGGGAGGTTTTTTTGCACAAACTTTGCAACCACTTTCAGGAATTTGGCACAAAAAAATCAAATGATACAAAAGAGAAAAGGGACTTGAAAAAATACAATGTTGTATTGGGCCCTATGACGGCACAGCACAGATTTTAGTAAAGGTTTTGCAGGATTACTAAGAGGGGTTCACATGCTATCAATTGTTAAAAAAACAAGCAAAATGATGACTCGGACCCTCTGATTTTCGAGGTATAAGACTACGTCCCCACAATGAGCTTCTAGTGAGTTTTAGATATAGCAGATTTTCTGCCCCATTAAGTAAAATAGGTTACTTGAATTTTTTTCGAAAATATACAGCAAAAAAAACTCACCCAAAACTCATTGTGAGAACGTAGCCTAAGGGTATGTGCACATCATTTAGACGCCGGTGAGTTGTCCTTGGTGAAGCTCTGCCACCGGTGGTTTTCACTCTGTACTTTAAAGGGAACCTGTCATGTCCCTAAACGCTATTAACCTGCAGATATGGGGTTAATCTGCAGGTTTATAAAGCTGCCGGGCGTCTTACTGAAAGGCCGGCTACCGGGAGGAAATGCACTTTATTCCCCACGGCAGCCTCCAGCTTTCAGTCATAGAGGCGCGGCCGGCGTGGCTTCAGTCATTGTTCAGTACATAGTGAGCGGCGGCTATAACCGCACCCTGGCACTGACTGACAGCCGGCTAAGCGGCCCCTGTAACCGCTCCCTGTAAAGACTGACAGCCGGATCTGTACTGATGTACTGCTGAGCTGTCAGTCAGTGCCGGGGCGTTGTTACAGCTGCCGATCACTGTATATTGAGCGGTGTCTGAAGTTGCGCCGGAAGTGTGGCACCCCAGGGGTCTGGTTTCCACAGTAATAGCAATATTACGTCTGTGAGCAGGTGGGAGGTTTCCTGGTCAGACATCCTATGCATGCCACACCTCCTGCCCAGTCCTGGGAGGGGAAGAACTTCCCCTATATAAAGCTGGGGCTGAGGCAGGGTTAGAAGAGAGTGAGAGAACACAGACAGAGACACAGTCTGGTCTGTAGTGGAGCAGCTTTAGGAGCAAGAAAGATCAGGAGCTGTGTGGGAGCTGTGCTAAAAGAGATCAGGGGCTGGAAGCTGTAGAGCTCGCCCTGATTGAAGAGTTCTTACCGGACCCGGAGTCCGAGGCTGTGGGGACTAATCCTTACCCAGCAGCAGAAACCGCCCGGCAGGGGATTTCAGGTCCTCTGGCCAAGAAACCCGAAGGCACGGTCACACGCAAGGGACCAGCACCGCCGTCGTGGAGCGGAAGCTACCAGAAGGCCCCGAGTCACCGGCCATACGGGTGAGCACCACACGGTACACTCAGGGACGTGGGCTACTTTTACCCGCCT
This sequence comes from Phyllobates terribilis, assembly GCF_046119375.1. NCBI lineage: Eukaryota > Metazoa > Chordata > Amphibia > Anura > Dendrobatidae > Phyllobates > Phyllobates terribilis. The sequence goes on along the minus strand of NW_027362974.1, from coordinate 357,334 downwards.
CTAGCAAGGTAGCCAGAAGAGTACGATTAGTTGGGGAGGCCTACAACTCCGCCTGGCCAGGGAAGATTCCATCTGCTCACGGACTGACCAGGCCCCGATCGCTAGCCAGTACTCCGGGAGGGTCTACCTTTGCCACCAGTAAAGACCCTGAACTACACCGCACCGTCTCTGAGTGTTTCATCATCCACGTCCGCTGCCCTGAGGCCATACCCCTCCCGTTGGGGGTTATACCATCCCCGCTGCACAACCGTACCACCGGCCTCAGCGGTCTGCCCTGCAGCGGCGGTCTCATGACCGCATTCAACGGGTGGCGTAGTCGAGCAATATAACATCTACTGCTAAATACTGCCGCTCAGTTTGACTCCCTGGGCACGGACCGGGTCACCGCCACGAGACTACTACCCCCATCTGATCCGGCTCCGGGTAAGCCCCCGTGCGCGCGATGCCGCACGACACAGCAGGCCCAGGGGCGCGTCAACTTTTGGCGTAGTCGGCAGGATTCCGTGCCCGCAACCACCGGGTACTGCGCGCCTGAAAAAGAGACTTTTAAACTTACCTGTGGTGAAGATTCCCACCATCCGACGCCATCTTCCACCTCCTTCCCGCCATCCGTGGAGTTTTCCCGCCGTTGGACGCCATCTTCTGCCTTCTTCCCGCCATCCGTGGAGTTTTCCCGCCGTTGGACGCCATCTTGAAGACGCCGCGCAGGAAGAAGAGGGGCATGGACTCCGAAAAGCCCGCGAGAACTGAAGCCCCGCCTCACGTCCGGACGTTGCGTAAGGTCCTGGAAGGAGCCCAGCAGACGCCGACGTCATAGGAGTGCGACGGAAGGTCCTCGACCCTGACGATCCACTGCGGAGCCGCGGCCTACGGAAGAGGATCATCGCAAGGTAGGCCACGGTCCACTAGGGGGGAGGAAGATGTCGGATACGGAGGAGAGCTTCACTGCCGCAGCCACCGCCAGCGCCACCGCTGCTGCGGTCATGCCTTTCACTATGCCCTATATCCCGGGGGCAGCCTGGCTACCCCAGTACTCAGGGGAGTCACATACCCTGAATGACTTTAGAGAAAAGCTGGATAGCCTCTTCCAGGTGTACCCCCTCACAGAAGAGCAAAAAGTGAGCATCCTGGTGGCCCAACTAACCGGGGCAGCCCAAAGGGAGGTAAAGTCCTGGCCGCCTGGGAGGAGGACTGTCGCAGGGATATTAACCCGGCTGAAGGACACCTTTGATACCCGCACCTCAGCTGAGATTAAGCTTAGATTCTACGGGTGCAAACAGCGAGCACATGAGAATATAAGGGACTATGCACTAAACCTACAAGAGGCCCTGAGAGCCATTAAGCAGACCGACCCTGACGGCGTGGGAAACGAGGACAGGCTGTTGACCGAACAATTTATAGAGGGACTATATTGCAATGCCCACCGAACCCAGTTGCGGGCAATGGCCTTACAGGATCCTCATCTGGACTTTGCACAGTTCAAGGACAGAGCCATTCGGGTGCTCCGAGAACCGGCACCGGGTGGCGTTGTGACCCACAGGCGCCCTACTACCGCTTACCACCAGGAGGCGGCGCCCTTGTCGGCAGGGCCTGTGGGGGCTGATGCGCAGGCTTTGAACAATGACCCGGCTCCAGACCTGCACCATCAGGTCCAAGAGCTAGCTAAAAGCGTAGCTGCGCTAACCCGAACTGTGCAGTCTTTACAGGTTGCTGCTCCAGGGAAGATCCAGCTGGCATCCGGACCGGAGGACATCCCGTGGCGTCGACCAAGGAGGACCCCACCGGCCAGAGGAAGACCCAGCGACCGATACAACGAGGACGGACAGCCCATCTGCCGCCGCTGCAATCAACCCGGACATATGGCAAGGTACTGTCCTTTAAACTGGCACAACCTCGGGTAGAGGGCCAACCCCTAGGAATAAGATCAACAGGCCCATCGAACTGGCGTGACAAATATGTGGGAGGACGTCCAGTCTTGCCTGTGGTACTGGATGGCATTCCTATGAGTGCCCTACTTGACACCGGGTCACAGGTCACCACCATCCCGTACGTGCTCTTCAAGCAGTACTGGAATGACTCGGATATAACCCGCTACCCTGACGACGACTTGAGTATCATCGCCAGCAATGGTCAACCCGTGCCACAGATCGGATTCAAAGAGATGACCATTAAAATCGGTAGAGTCGAACTGGCAGCACAGGGACTGATCATTGTAGACATTGACAAGCGCGAGAGTCACCCAAAGATAACGCTAGGAACTAATGTGATTGAAAATTGTCTTGCAGAGGTGATTTTCATTTTACAGCAGGTTGCCAAGAACGCCAGCTCCGGCCAGCAGCGAGTGCTCCAAAAAGAGATCCGGGCACTGATGCGGCGGCAACAGGTGGAACTCTCCGGTGGTGAGATTGGAAGCGTGAGAATGTGTGACCCTTTCCCTATTGCCATGCCCCCAAAAAGTGAAATGATGATTTGGTGCCGGGCAGCTATTGGTCTAAGAGGTAGAGACTACCAAGCAATGGTAGAACCCGTCTACTCAGACAGTAGGCCCACCATTTTGACAGCACGGGGGGTGGTTGATGTACGCCATGGGAGGGTGCCCGTTCGCATAATAAACATCGGGAAGAGAGAAGTACACCTGCCCCGGTATGCCACGCTAGCTAAATTGTTCACCATAAACCAGAATTCTGTACAGACCGTGGAACCCTTGCCTCCATCTCAACCAGAGGAAGGTAACGGCTCTAAGAAAACAATAGAGGACTGGTGTCAGCAACTACATTTGGGTACTGACTCCACTCCCTCACACCAGAAACAGGGAGTCTATCGGGTGGTTCAAGAGTACGAGAGAGTGTTTAGTAAACACCCGTTAGACTTCGGGCGAGTAAAGGGGTAGAACACCATATCCCACGGGAGACCATCCTCCCATAAAGGAGAGATACCGACCCGTACCCCCTGCACACTACCAATACGCCAAGGGGATGCTTAGAGACATGAAGGAGGCTGGGGTAATTAGGGATAGCTGTAGCCCCTGGGCAGCTCCACTGGTTTTGGTTAAAAAGAAAGACAACACATGAGAATGTGTGTAGATTACCGGAAAATCAACCGTATCACACACAAAGATGCGTACCCCTTACCAAGGATAGAGGAGTCTTTGGCTGCTTTAAGATCTGCTAACTTCTTCTCTACTTTGGATCTCACTAGCGGGTCCTGTCAGGTTCCTGTAGCAGAGGCGGACCGGCAGAAGACCGCATTCACCACCCCGATGGGACTTAGCGAGTTTACCTGCATGCAGTTTGGACTCTGCAACGCACCAGGAACCTTCCAACGGTTGATGGAATGCTGTCTGGGACACCGAAACTTTGAGACGGTCCTGTTATACCTGGACGATGTCATCGTCTACTCCAAGACCTACGAGGACCACCTGAAACACCTGGCAGAAGTGTTCGAAGCCCTGGCAAACTACGGCCTGAAGGTGAAACCCTCCAAGTGTCACCTCCTGAAACCAAAGGTGCAGTACCTGGGACACGTGGTGAGTGCTGACGGAGTGGCTCCCGGACCCTGATAAGATCACCACAATTAAGGAATGGCCAAGCCCCTCCAGCGTAAAGGAAGTGCGGCAGTTCCTCGGGTTGGTAGGCTACTACCGAAGGTTCATTCCGGGTTTCACCAAAAAGGCAGCTCCTATGCAGGACCTCCTGATAGGCCAGTCCAGGAAGGCCAAGAACCAGAAGCCGCCCTTCAGATGGGAGAAGTTGGAAGAAGAGTCCTTCCGCCAGCTGAAGATGGCCCTCAAGGGGGATGAAATCCTGGCGTACCCTGATTACAGCCAGCCCTTTATCCTCTACAACGACGCCAAGTAACATCGGGCTAGGAGCCGTACTGTCCCACATCCAGCAGGGGAAAGAACGGGTAATTGCTTACGCCAGCCGAAAACTGCGACCCACCGAAAGAAACCCTGAGAATTACAGCTCATTCAAGCTAGAATTCCTGGCAGTGGTGTGGCAGTCACCGAACGCTTTAAGCACTACCTCGCCTCTTCCCGGTTCACCGTGTACACGGATAACAACCCGTTGACACACCTGGATACGGCAAGACTCGGTGCCCTGGAGCAGAGATGGATGGCCCGCCTGTCCAACTTTGAGTTCACAATCAAATACCGGGCAGGATGCTCCAATACCAACGCGGATGCCTTGTCCAGAATGCCAAACCTACCGGACGTGGGGGAAGATCCAGAGGAACTGGAAGAAGTTGAACTTCCCGCGTTCCACCGGCATGGGACTATCCAGTATTCCCACCGTGTAAGGAGTAAGCAATCCGCTACGTTCAACCCCTTACCTCATTACAACTGGGCGGAAACGCAAGACAGTGACCCCGCCGTCCGACTGGTGAAGGAGATGCTGACTCAGCCAGATGCCCGCCTTGACCCAGACGCTCCGGAGGAGGCCAAGCAACTGTGGATTGAGAAGAGTCGACTGTTCCTTTACAAGGGGAAGTTGTGCCGCAGAATGGTTAACTCCCGGACGCATGAACTGATCTGGCAAGTAGTGGTGCCAAGAAGAGACGCGGCTATGTGGCTGGAGGCATACCACAACGGAGCTGGGCACTTCGGATGGAAGAAGCTGGAGTTCCTGCTGCGTGCGCGGTTCCACTGGGTAGGCATGAGAGGAATCATCGAGAGGTGGTGCAGAGACTGTGGCCCGTGCACCTAAGAAGGAAGGACCGTGCCAGCCAGAAGACTCCCATGCAGCCCATCATCACCCGACAGCCACTGGAACTGGTAGCCCTGGACCATGTGAAACTGGCTCCAAGCAGATCTGGGTATGTCTACGCCCTCACAATCGTAGATCATTACTCCCGGTTCCTGGTGGTGGTCCCGGTCAAGGACTTAACGGCTCAAACAGCAGCTAGAGCTTTCCAGCAGCACTTCTGCCGTCCACACGGATACCCAGAGCAGGTGCTGACGGACCAAGGGACCAGCCTTTGAAGCGGAAGTCTTCCAGGAGTTCTGTACTCTGTATGGCTGCCGGGAAGATAAGAACAACACCCTATCATCCGCAAACCCAATGGGCTCTGCAAGAAAATGAACCAGGTGGTGATAGATCTTCTGAAAACATTGCCCCTGGAAGAACGCAGTCTGTGGCCTGAGAAACTGCCTGATCTGGTGGACCTATACAACCACATCCTGGTAGGTTCTACCAACTGTACCCCGGCTTACCTAATGAGAGCAAGACCTGGTAAGCTTCCTGTTGATCTGGAGATGGGAGTCCTGACACCCGAGGACACTTCACCAGAAGCAGACTGGGACACAGAAAGGCAGCAGCAGTACCGGAAAGTACAGGAGAGCGTGGAGCGAAGTCTCTGTCAAGCTAGAGAAAGACAGGAGAAGACTTACAACCAGTATGCTCCCGCTGTTCCCCTGGTACCTGGAGAGCAGTCTTGAAGAGAAAGAGACGCCTCCACAAGTTGGACGACCAGTGGGAGAAGGACCCGTACACCGTACTGCCCTCAAGCCATGAGAACCCGAAAGTCTGCATAATCAGTAAGGACGGAGGAGAAACCAACAGCCATTGTCTCCCGAGATCACCTGAAGAAGTGTCCCGAACAGCTACGAAGCCCTGAAGAAGAACAAGAAGACCCTCGACCCGCAGAGGAAAGGGAAGATATGGTCAGTACTGTGCTCGGAGACTTCCCTCGGGTCTGGACTCAAGTCAATGGCGCTGTTGTGGTACCCGTCCTCACCTTCCTCCAACCAGCATCTCAAGTACCTACAGAGAAACAGGTAGAGCTGGAAGAGCAGCCGGTCCAGGAGGCAGAAGACCCCACACAAGCAGACCAGGAGGATCAACCCTCTGCTTATAGTGAGCCTGCCGTGCCCCTAGTGAGCCAAAGAGCCGGTAGACAGCTGCCCAGTTTACCTTTGACAGCTCCTACACCCCGTAGCTCAGGACCAGTCAGTCAGCTCCGTAGGTCCACTAGAGCCACTAGAGGCCAGTTGCCCGTACGTTGGAGGATCTAAGTGTTTAGACTGTTTATTTGTATTTACCTGTTTTCTGTTACCTGTAAATAATTGTGTATTTTTAGTTATTTTATACTTGTCATTTAGGGATTATCCGGAATCCTTTGTACATATGTTTGGAGCGTAACCCAGGAAAGGACAAAGACTGTTAAGGACTCGGGGCAGGACAGACCCCTACCTGGTTACGGCTCCCGGTCTCTTGGTGAAATGGACACCTTTGTTTTCTTCAAAGACTGCACCCGGTTGCGGACATGCCGTGACCATCCTAATGTGTTCTTCTTTATTGTACTGTTTCTGTTTTTACTTGTTATGTTTTACAAAAATATGTTTAGTCCCGGAGTACTAAATTTTACTAGGGGGGAATGTGGCACCCCAGGGGTCTGGTTTCCACAGTAATAGCAATATTACGTCTGTGAGCAGGTGGGAGGTTTCCTGGTCAGACATCCTATACATGCCACACCTCCTGCCCAGTCCTGGGAGGGGAAGAACTTCCCCTATATAAAGCTGGGGCTGAGGCAGGGTTAGAAGAGAGTGATAGAACACAGACAGAGACACAGTCTGGTCTGTAGTGGAGCAGCTTTAGGAGCAAGAAAGATCAGGAGCTCTGTGGGAGCTGTGCTAAAAGAGATCAGGGGCTGGAAGCTGTAGAGCTCGCCCTGATTGAAGAGTTCTTACCGGACCCGGAGTCCGAGGCTGTGGGGACTAATCCTTACCCAGCAGCAGAAACCGCCCGGCAGGGGATTTCAGGTCCTCTGGCCAAGAAACCCGAAGGCATGGTCACACGCAAGGGACCAGCACCGCCGTCGTGGAGCAGAAGCTACCAGAAGGCCCCGGGTGGATCAGGGAAATGCTGTAGATATAGTATATCTTGACTTCAGCAAAGCATTTGACAAAGTATCTCACACCATCCTTATTGAAAAAATGACCAAGTATGCAATGGACCAGGCAACTGTTAGGTGGATTCATAACTGGCTTAGTGATCGGACTCAAAGGGTGGTTGTAAATGGCTTCACATCCAGCTGGATGAATGTCTCAAGTGGGGTACCACAGGGCTCCGTCCTGGGACCTGTATTGTTCAACATCTTTATCAATGATTTAGATGAAGGAATTGAGGGTAAACTGATTAAATTTGCTGATGACACAAAGCTAGGAGGGATAGCTAATACTAGAGAAGAGAGAGAGAGGATTCAAAAAGACCTAAATAAACTGGAGCAGTGGGCAGCAACCAATAGAATGGTTTTTAACAGGGAAAAATGCAAAGTACTACATCTGGGCAATAAAAATGAAAAAAGCATATACAGAATGGGAGGAATAGAGCTAAGCAACAGTACATGTGAAAAAGACTTAGGTATACTAATAGATCATAGACTGAACATGAGTCAACAGTGTGATGCAGCAGCAAAAAAGGCAAATACAATTCTGGGATGTATTAACAGATGCATACAGTCTAGATCACGTGAAGTCATTATCGGTCTTTACTCCTCTTTGGTCAGACCTCATCTGGAATACTGTGTACAGTTTTGGGCACCACATTTTAAAAAAGACATAGACAAACTGGAGCAAGTTCAGAGAAGAGCGACCAGAATGGTGACTGGTCTGCAAACCATGTCCTATGAGGAACGGTTGCAGGATTTGGGAATGTTTAGCTTGCAAAAAAGAAGACTGAGAGGAGACTTAATAGCTGTCTACAAATATGTCAAGGGCTGTCACATTGTAGAAGGATCATCTTTATTCTCATTTGCACAAGGAAAGACTAGAAGCAATGGGATGAAACTAAATGGGAGGAGACACAGATTAGATATTAGAAAAAACTTTTTGACAGTTAGGGTGATTAATGAGTGGGTGGTGAGTTCCCCTTCAATGGACGTCTTCAAACAGAGGCTGGACAGACATCTGTCTGAGATGATTTAGTGAATCCTGCTTTGAGCAGGGGGTTGGACCAGATGACCCAGGAGGTCCCTTCCAACTCTACCATTCTATGATTCTATGATTCTATGAGTCACCGGCCATACGGGTGAGCACCACACGGTACACTCAGGGACGTGGGCTACTTTTACCAGCCTCTAGCAAGGTAGCCAGAAGAGTACGATTAGTTGGGGAGGCCTACAACTCCGCCTGGCCAGGGAAGATTCCATCTGCTCACGGACTGACCAGGCCCCGATCGCTAGCCAGTACTCCGGGAGGGTCTACCTTTGCCACCAGTAAAGACCCTGAACTACACCGCACCGTCTCTGAGTGTTTCATCATCCACATCCGCTGCCCTGAGGCCATACCCCTCCCGTTGGGGGTTATACCATCCCCGCTGCACAACCGTACCACCGGCCTCAGCGGTCTGCCCTGCAGCGGCGGTCTCATGACTGCATTCAACGGGTGGCGTAGTCGAGCAATATAACATCTACTGCTAAATACTGCCGCTCAGTTTGACTCCCTGGGCACGGACCGGGTCACCGCCACGAGACTACTACCCCCATCTGATCCGGCTCCGGGTAAGCCCGGGTAAGCCCCCGTGCGCGCGATGCCGCACGACACAGCAGGCCCAGGGGCGCGTCAGAAGCTTTAACCCCTTTCTGACATTGTGCATAATAATACGTCCCTGTGCCCTGGGCCTTATGGACCAGGTACGTATTATTACGACACAGGCTGTGCGGGATCAATCGCCACCGGTTGTCAGCTGATTTTGACAGCTGACACCCGGCACTTTAACCCCCTAAATGCTGCGATCGCAGCATTTAGCAAGTGAGTGGAGGGACAGAAGCACCTCTGCTCTTGGATCGGAGACCCTGCGCTGTCCTCACGGGGTCCCGATCGTTGCCATGGTGACACGATGTCATCATGACGACACCTGTGTCACCAGGCACCAGCAAGTTAGTTTGACCATGCGCAGTGCATGATCAAACTAGCTTGTGTCTGCAGCACTGACAGTTTACAAGGTATAGCAGTGATCCTGCACTGCTATACCTTAAAACTGCGATCAGCCTGCTGAAAGTGAAAGTCCCATAGTGGGACAAAGTAAAAAAAGTGAAAAAAAAGTTGTAAAAATATTTTTTTAAAAATAAAAAAATAATAAAAAAATAAAATATTATTATGAAGAAAAACAATAAGAGTACACATATTTAGTATCGCCGCATCCGGAACGACCTGATCTATAAAACTGTCCCACTAGTTAACCCCTTTAGTGAACACAGTAAAAAAAAAAGAATCAAAAAACGGTGCTTTATCATCATACCAACGAACAAAAAGTGGAATAAAACGCGATCAAAGAGACGAATATAAATAAAAATTATACCACTGAAAACATCATCTTGTCCCGCAAAAAGCAAGCCACCATACAGCTCCATCAGCCAAAAAATAAAAAAGTTATAGCTCTTAGAATAAAGCGATTTTTTCTATGAAATAGTTTTTATTGTGTAAAAGCGCCAAAACATAAAAAAAGATATAAATGCAGTATGGCTGTAAATGTACTGACCCGAGGAATAAAGCTGCCTTATTAATTTTACCACACGCAGAGCTGCATAAAAAAAACTAAAAAAACAATTACTGAATTGTTGGTTTTTGTTTATTCTGCCTCCCAAAAATCAGAATAGAAAGCGATCAAAAAATGTCACATGCCCGAAAATGGTACCAATAAAAACATCAACTTGTCCCGCAAAATACAAGCTATCACATAACTCTGTCGACCGAAATATGGAAAAATTATAGCTCTCAAAATATGGCGATGCAAAAACTAGTCTTTACAAAAAAAAAAGTTTAGTGTGTGACAGCTGCCAAATGTAAAAACCCGATATGAATCTGGTATCACTGTAATCGCACCGACCCGAAGAATAAAGTCATCTAATCACTTAAACCGCACGAGGAACGGTGTAAATAAATAAATAAAACCAATTCTTCACCTGCTGTTGGTTTGTTCATTCAGCCTCCCAGAGTTCGCAATATGGCTCTGCCCACATTTATCCTGTGCTCTACGCTCAGCGCTTACACCGGGGTTTCCATGTAAATCTCTGAAATACGTGATCCAGACGGAGCCTCCGGCGGAAGATTCCCTGTAATGAGGCAGATGGAGGCACCGTCTGGCCTGTGATCCCACGGTGTCCGTCTTTTTATTAGGCGTGAATAAAAGTGCCGTCGGCCACAGTTTTGCGAGCCTCTGATAAAAAGAACACCGCTGAGCAGAGGCCACACAGAGTCCAGAGTAATTAACAAATAAAGTAGCACACTGCAAGGCTAAGTATGTAAACATGAAATATGGAATATGAATAGCATTACTGCTGTAGAAAATAGAAATAAATGAGAAATCTTAGCACATAAATTGGCCAATTCATGTGTATCTGGCAGCCGCGGTAAGGCGTTTCTCAGTGCCAGGACCCTACCAATGTGAATACCTCTCTAAGGGACAGGTACACATGAATTGGCCAATTTATGCGCTAAGATTTCTCATTTATTTCTATTTTCTATAGCAGTAATGCTATTTATATTCCATATTTCATGCTTACATACTTAGCATTGCAGTTTGCTACTTTATTTGTTAATTGTATATGGAGGTAGCTTCTCCTAGTAAGCACCTGTTCACACCTATTTCCCGTATTAGAAGTGCCATCAGTTTTTTCTGTTTACAGAGTCCAGAGTTAGGCCGGTTTCACATGTCCTGATATTTCCAGTATCGGAAAAACCGGTACGGGAGATATACGTGTCCATGTGCACCTGTGTGGCAACCGTGTGCCGCATCAGGAGCGCACATTCCGCCACCTGGGAATCAGCAGTACAGTTACCGCTGTTCCCAATCACCGGGTGCTGAATGCTGCCCTCATCATTGTAACCTGCTGGCGCTGTGATCAGCACAACCAAGGGACAATGATGAGAGTAGTAGTCTGCTCCCGCTGTGTCCTAGTGTAAAAATAAGAATAAAATTAAAAAATCCTTATACTCACCTGCCTATCAAAGTAAAAGTGAAGTACCCATAGCTCTTTCTTACATTCAAGCATCTGATGCTGATGCTCAGTCTATGTAGATGGCATCTTAGCTGTTGCTAGGCAACTTCCTTATAAGGTGAGATGCACCTGTAAGATTCCATCACAAGATTCCATCATGACATCACTGCTATTATGACATCATAATTCACAACCACTACTTATACAAGCGTTTACACTTCAGTGTCACTTTGATACCCCGGTGTCATTGTTGTCAGTGTTTAGCTACTTATCTAGTGATATACTGATTGCGCATTTCATTGAAATGTCTGGAATTTCTCCAGACAGACTTCAGGAGTTGGCACTACTCCAGGGGATTCTTACCACCTATACCCCTAACTGTGTGCTACCACTACCCGATGGCGTCCTCAGCTTCACTTACCGGCTGGTTATGGAGCTTGTACGGGACTGCTTGACCAAATACTACCAAGGTCGTATTACCTCAGAATATCTTCAGCATTTACAGCAGAACATCAGGACATTAGTACAACAGGTAAATAGCAGACAATCTGCACAAATTATTATTATTATGTCTAGTTGGTCTCCCTTACTGTATAGTGGTATTATTGGTAGTAATAAAATTTAGACTTTCTTCAGTGTCAGGCAGGGTCATATTTGTAATAGAGATCCCCATTTTGGGAAGAGGGTGTAAAAGTGCAGCATGAGCCTGTATGATTCAAATGTCAGGGCTAGATTTCATTCCTAGTCCAGTCCTTGTCCCTTAGTAAAGACACTTCATTTAGCACCTTAATCCGGATTTCTTATAAATATGTAATTATGATTTTTATTGTGTATAACAAATATTAATAATTTATCTCAGACCATAGAACTAGCCTCACTGATTAGAAATGTAAAGTACCCACAGTTCTTTCTTACATTCAAGCATCTGGTACTGATGCACAAACTATGGTTTTGCCACCTTAACTATTGCTAGGAAATTTCCTTTCACGGTGAGATGCCCCGTTAAGATTCCATCACAAGATTCCATCACGACATCACTGCTATTATGACATCATAATTCACCACCACTAATTATACAAGTGTTTTTATGCTGTATAAAAAATAATAATAATAATAATACAAATCAAATAATAATAATGGAATACAAGTTTATTTACAGAAAATTGTTCTTTAGATCGACACCAATATAATATATAAAATGTACCAAATGTGTAGTAATTGTAGCTGCAGATAGACAGGAGTAAAATGGTGACATAAATGGCCTCCTCCATTCTGCACTTTCTCTCATGATTTTCCTTTTGTATTTATTTCCATCTTTATAGGCTGAAGAAAAAGCCCAAAGTGGAAAATTGGCCTTTTTTAAACAACTGGCCCAAAATGTCCTGAATATACTGGAGAGTCCGGCCCGCTCACTGGAGCACCTGGTAAGGAGCCATCATCTTCTATATCACATGTCCTTGTCCCCTCCAGGCAGGCACAGGATATTTCATGACCGCCTGTCCCTGCGGCTCCATCATCTGTGATGGCAGTCTGTACTCAGCGGTGGGAGTTTGTATTTCTGCCTCTGTTTTGCTCGATCATCACAATCTTCCTTCTTGTAAATGCTGCAATTCTGATAACAGAGATCAGTTGTATATACAAGTACCTTATATATTATTGTTGATTTACTGGAGGGAGTGGCTGTGTATAGTCCGTCCAATACTGAAATTACCAGTAAATCCAATGTTTAGTCCTTCCTATCTATTGTATATGATAATTTAGTATTTGTGAAATGTTATACTAATTGTACATATTATAACCATCAGGAAACATCCGAAGGTGACTCCGAAGAGGGGCAAACCGTGAACATGCCTGACCCTAATATTAGTCAGTTAGAGCTAAAAACTGATCTGATTGAAGGTAAGCCGATCATCTAATATTTTACATTCAAATATCCAGATATTATAGAGAATGGCAGAGAATATGTAGATTTACTCTTCATTCCCTGTAATGGAGAGGGATCATGTAATTCTACTTCACGCCTGTGTGGTCTTCTCGGCTCCAAAATGAGGGTCATAGATCCCCAATCATGTAATTGTTCAAAAATACCATATTTTGAAGACTATAAGATGCACCGGACCATAAGAAGCAGGTGAAATTTTGGAGCGGAAAATAGGAAAAACATTTTTTTAATAAAATGGTGGAGCAACTTATAATCCAATTTTGTGGTAACTTTTCTAGGGGAAAGGCGGCGGAAAGATGGCAGCAGCAGGAGTGGGGCGATGCTGCACTGAAGTCCCTGCACTTCCATGGTTTTCAATCTGGTGGACCTTGGGAAAATCTCCACCGGAGGTGGCGCATGCACAGATTGAGATCTCGGGAGACAAGATCTCAATCTGCATGCGCCATCTCCAGAATCCATTTTTCCGAAGTCCACCACACTGAAAATCATGGAAGTGCGGAGTCTCCGGCGACATTTTCTGAAAGCCCAGGGGCCGCTGCATCCTTGCACCGCCGAACACCCCCTCCTCCCAGCCTGGGGCCCACAGCATCGCCCCACTCCTGCCGCCGCCAGCTTCCTGCAGCAGTGACCCTGCGTCCTGGGGCCTCGCTTCACCGCAACCCCCCCCCCCCTCAGTAAGCTACGTTGGGATAAGACGCACCCCCATTTTACAGAAAAAAGTGTGTCTTATAACTTGAAAAATACGGTAATCAGATCCTGAACAATCGCCCAGTGTATCTATCTCTGGATGTGCCATAAATACTGTATATTTAGTATGTGCAGAATACCAGATATCTAGTTTTTATATCATTTACAGAGATCTTGTCATGTCCTTCATTATATGGATGTGTTATATATTAAGTACTGATATAGACTGATAAATGACATCTTTTCATTATTTTATCATTATTTTAGAAATAACTGTGTCGACGGCCAGTACTGATGGTGGAATATGTGAGACACCAGAGATCCACGAATCTGCCAGTGTAAGTATCAGAGGAGACGTCTGTTTATCATCAGATAACGGGGTATGAATTACACATATAATATTATACCCCAGATGACAATGGGATATCTTTGCTTTTATGTAGATCAGATCTATTGTGAGTAATGATGGCATTGTTATTCTGCCTCTTCTGTATGATGCCCCTTATCATACCCTGCAGTACAGTGATATCTATGCATGGGGAATATCCCCTTAAAATATAATACTGTCTGTGGAGGGTCCGGCTTGCATCATGTCCTCTACATCTGCTGCAATGTAATCAGCGTGGACATAATATAGAGGAGAAGTTCCTGCATCTGGAGCTTTTATTTTCCTGCAGATTCTATGTCTTAATGTCATTTCTTATTATTTCTAGGCCTTGACCGGATCATTGAACTTGGAGACAAGTCCTAGTAAGACCGACTTTAAACCAATCAAACTGATCAGCAGTGGAGCTTATGGGTGAGCTTTATGTTTGCATAATATACATTTCCTAGTGTTCCTTATGACAATGCTTCTGTCTCTGTGCCCAGCCCGTACAACAGAGAAATGCTCTGAGTCCATACTGTCCACAAGAGATGAGCGAATCAGGCAAAATTCTAATTTGCTTGTTCACGTGGACTTGTGAAAATACGATTCAAGGAGAAATTAATGTCCCTTATTATGCTCTGGGGCCTCACCAGGCCCCAGAACATAATAAGCATAAGAAACATACTTATACTCCCCTTACTGCTCAATTCTCTAGCCCCTCCACTTCTCACCGTCACCCGTCCGGTCCTCACTGCCTCTTCAGTTTGCCACCGCTCACGCTATGCAAGGACTTCAGGCTTTGAGAAGGTCTGAGAGAGTTCTATGCAAGAGCATAAAAAGTCACAACATTGTGACACCGTGACTGTTCTTGCGCTTGTGCATAATCCTCCCAGATCTCATCAATGTTGGAAGTCCCGTCCCAGTATGAGAGGCATTTGGATTTCAGCATTAGCAGCAGAGATTTGAGGATGCGGCAAGGAACGGACGGTTGAGGCGGAGGGGCCGTAGAAGTGAGTATAAAAATTTGTTTATTTTTAAACTTTTTTATGGCCTTTCAAGATTTTGAAAATGGTGGCCAACGCTTGACATTTTGCTAAATCCATGAGTAAGCAAATTACAAAAAACAAAACAAACAAAAAAACAAAACGCCATTTTGGTGAATGCAGAATTTTGCAAAATCTGAGTAGAATTTAATTCCACTCAAATGTGTTAGCTCATGTCTACTGGCCACATCTATATGTCATTATTTAGGTCAGTTAGGACGTGACATAGATGAGGACCTCGCATAGGTCATCATTTATGTTGTGTAACTTGATGGATTTCTACATGGATTTCTAGTGACATCTAGTAGTAACCAGACAATCATGTGATGAGGTTTATAGACAAAATGTTAGTAAGAATTCATTATAAATCATGGATTTTCCTTCTCTCCAGAGCCGTCCACTTAGTGCGACACAAATACACAAGCCAGCTATTCGCTATGAAGAAGCTGGACAAGGAGAACGTGAATATTCCAAGAAGACTTGAACGTGCCTTTCTAGAGAGGGACATCCTAACATTTGCTGATTGTCCATTTGTGGCCTCCATGTTGTGCTCCTTTCCAACTCCTCATCATCTGTGTATGGTCATGGAGTATGCAGCAGGTAAGTCATATCCATTGTGCCTATATCCAGCCTCAATCTGCTTATCTCTAGCATCTTCTCCATAATCTGAATGTGACCACATGGACGGATACATGTCCATACTGCATTTACTATAAGTTATCTGTTACCAAGATGCCAGGAAAATCATTATCTCTGTGAAAGTCTCTGGTGAATGTCCTCACTGAGAATGGCAAAAATATCCACTGAGGATAAAAGGAGGATTTGACTCAATTCTAACAGTTTGTATAGATGAGCATTTCACAGAGTAATGAATAAGAGGCTTGCAGATGAGGCACGGCTCTGTCTTTTTATATTGGGTCACTCTGCTTTATACGCTCTACATTAGGCCTCTTTCACGCTTCAGTATTTCTGGTACGTGAGGTGACAGTTTACCACACGTACTGGAGACACTGACACATGTGCGCACATGTCAGTGTTTCCACGGACCGTGTGTCCATGTGATCCACACGTAGACATGTCTGTTTTTGGCCAGCAGGACGGATCACACAGACCCATTCAAGTCAATGGTTCAGTGTAAACACATACCGCACACGGATGCCATCCGTGTGACATGTGTCGGCGCCTGGGAATTAGCGATAAAGTTAGCGCCGGGTGCTAAACGCTGCCCTCATCATTGTCCCCTGCCGGCGCTGCGATCAGAACCAGCAGGGGTTAATGATGAGGGTTGTCTTCTCCCAGTGTATTTCTACCTGTAAAAATAAGAATAAAAAAAAAATCTATACCCTCACCTGTCCTAAATGTCCCCCACTGTAATCCATGAGACCGCTCAGCAGAGGAGCCGGGGAGAATGACTCCTGCAGCGAGCGGCCCCGAATCTGCGCTGAGCTCAGCGAGCGGTGTCCTGTCACTCACTGAGCTCAGCTGAGGTCTGGCGTCGCTCGCTGCAGGAGTCATTCTCCCCAGCTCCTCTGCTGAGTAGTCGCATGGATTACAGCAGGAGATACTTAGGACAGGTAGGTGAGTATAAGGTTTTTTTTTTATTTTATTCTTATTTTTACAGGTGGAGACACCGGGAGCAGACTACAACTCTCATTATTAACTCCTGCTGGTGCTGATCGCAGTGCCGGCAGGGGAAAATGATGAGCGCAGCGTTCAGTACCCGGCTTTTGGGAATAACGCTAACTGTACACTGATTCCCAAACGCCGGTACGTGTGCTCCTGATGCGGCACACGGACATCTCCGACACAGGTTTTTCCGGTACCAGAAATATCCGGACGTGTGAAACCGGCCTTATACAGTATATAAAGCAAAACCACAAATGAGACTGCTAACACCTTTAACTAATTATATATTTATTTATTGCAAGATACATAGTATATATAGCTCATACTTTTTTGGCCAGAATAGTGTCTCTTTTTTGTATGAGTTACCTTGTTATTTTTAAATATTTATTCCACGTGACTAATAAAGATTCATGCTTTTATATGGGATGTTGCTTCATTGCACTTATTTGTGCAGCTCTTGCACCTTTGTGGTTTTGCTTCATAGACATTTAGTGCAGTCCTAGTTACTATTCGGGTATGCTCCAATGGAGGGTTTTTTGCATTATTATACAGTATATCTCTGTGTATGACATCCTGCCCCAATGTCTCCGCTCATTTCTCATTCACACTCCTCATGTGTCATTTACATTGTAACAAACCCTCTCCTGTCATATTTGCTTTCTGCTGTAGGAGGAGACTGTGGCAGTTTTATGAAGAACTATGGGTGTTTACCTGTCCCCTTGGCTCGTCTGTACATTGCAGAAACGGTTCTAGCTGTGGAATATCTGCACAGCTATGGTGTAATGCACAGAGACCTGAAGCCTGAAAAGTAAGTGACACTTGTAGTATAAGAAAGGGGAAAAAAGATATCGTTTATTATACAATCTATTTGCAACTTGGGGCTGACATCCTCTTTTTTTCACAGCCTCCTGATAACGTCAACTGGTCATATTCAAGTTACAGATTTTGGGCTTTCCAAACTCTGTCTCATGAGACCAACATCAGAGATCTACAAGGCTCCAATTGAGGACATCACCAGAGAGTTCCATGATAAGGAGGTAGGCAGGAACTTGTTCTTTACTCATCTCCTCCATTTCTCCTTCTCTTATACTTTCTCATCTAGAAAACGTTTCCACTGATGTTATTTGTCACAATTATGTTCTCTGATCATTATCTCATTCCTCTGTTTTTTCCAGATTGCTGGCTCCCCTCATTACATAGCCCCAGAAGTTATCTTAAAGGAAGGCTATGGAAGGCCAGCTAACTGGTGGTCAATTGGGATCATCCTATATACATTTCTTGTAGGACGTGTACCATTTTATGGGCCTTCCAAATATGACATTTACAGCCATATTGTCAGGGGTAAGTAAAATAATCTGATTGCTGTGTAATGTCATTGTTATTTGAATAGATTAGTTGTGTGATTTAGTTACTTTTGTTAATATAAAAGATTTTTGTTTTGATAAAATAAATTAAGATGTTTCATTTTCTGTAATATTTGCTTTTTACATAACAGATGACATATATTGGAAACTTACTAATTCGGCTTTTCCAGCCACAGCTCGGGATATCATCATTGAGCTGCTCAGAAAAGATCCAGCACAAAGACTTGGGACAGGTAATGTATATAATACTATTATTAATGACTTATTACACCTCTGTGAACAGAAAATGAATAATGAGGATCAGCACTGAGGTTTTGTTCTCTACCAGCTTGGCCATTCCCCATTCTTCATGCTAAGACTTTCAGTACATCTACTTCACTTCGGCTCTGTTACGTCAACCGTTCAGATTAACGCCCCCTTCACACGTCCGTATAAAATCAGTACTGAAACCAGTACCGGAAAAAAACAGTACTAGTGTCATCAGTGTTTTGAATCAGTGTGCCATCAGTGTGCCATCAGTGTTTTTCCGGTACGGCAAAGAAAAAGAAATGATAAAGTATCTCTTATACTTTGTAATGTTAAACAGATACAGCGTAAGGAAGGCACACAAATGGCACACGGATGCCATCTGTGTGATGTACGTGTTTTTCAGGGTCCCATAGACTTGTATTGGCACTTGTCATCTGTGCTGCCACAAAAAAACAGCAGCATAGATGATAATGGGTACGGGTGGCATACGTGAAAGAAAAATGGATGCCACATGTAGTGCAAACACGGATATGTGTAGGAGGCCTAAGAAACTTGTCTCTTTGACAATAACTATATCACTATTCATTGTTTTCCTTTTCAAGGAGGAGCAAATGAGATCAAATTTCATCCATTCCTGCGTAACTTAGATTTTGACAACCTTCTAAGTCAGAAGTCGCTGTTCATTCCTGATCTTGAGTCAGAAGAGGATACCATCTACTTTGACAGTAAGTAGAATGAGACATCATCTGCAGAAAGCTGCTGTGTGTCTTGTATTTCATTTTAAGTGAGAATCAGTCCCCACCTTGATTCATGATCAAATGGTGACTGTTCAGGACAAAGTATTATGCTAATAATCTCGATTAACTCTTGTACTTTTCAGCTCGATGTAGCAGACATCAACATATTGATTCAGATGAGGGGGACACAAGTGAAGATAATGACTGGCCGGAAAGCCAAAACTTTCTATCATCTTCGCATAGGCTTTCTAAAGTAAGTATGTGACCAATAAGATCCATACAACCTGTAATTAAAATAAAATTGTAAAATATTAAAATATTTTTTTTTCCTCTTTGTATTAGCTCTGTTCCATCCATACCAAGATGATGAACAATGAAGAACCCAAGTCACCTCCAGGGTATTCACCAGAAAGTGCAAAACAGTCAGACATGTGAGCAAATTATTTTTATGGGGTCCATTCTGATATGTGTTCACAACACCAAATTCAAGACGAGTGTAAGTCGATACTAAATCCAGTATCGATGACCACATGATTGCTGATCACCATGTTTCTGACTTGTGATAACGCTGGTGATGAAAGTTGATAACTATGACCAGCTTTAATTTCCAGTTCATTACAGGAAAATAAATATTGCTAGTGATTCTCCATTCTTGCTGGTAGAAGAGGGTCTTGAGCACAGCATCCCCTTCATGTTATTCAGATGTCCTAATGGGCTTTGCAGACAGGTGTTGTATCCGTATCTATTGTTTTCACTTGTAATTTATATGTTTTTCTTCTACCAAACAGACAGAAAGATTCTCCCCCCTCTAAGTCTGAAGACAACCAGACGCAGAAAGATTCTCCCCCTTCTAAATCTGATGACAACCAGACACAGAGAGATTCTCCCCCCTCTAAGTCTGATGACAACCAGACGCAGAAAGATTCTCCCCCTTCTAAATCTGAGGATGACAACCAGACACAGAGAGATTCTCCCCCCTCTAAGTCTGATGACAACCAGACGCAGAAAGATTCTCCCCCCTCTAAATCTGATGACAACCAGACGCAGAAAGATTCTCCCCCCTCTAAGTCTGATGACAACCAGACGCAGAAAGATTCTCCCCCCTCTAAATCTGATGACAACCAGACGCAGAAAGATTCTCCCCCCTCTAAATCTGATGACAACCAGACGCAGAAAGATTCTCCCCCCTCTAAATCTGATGACAACCAGACGCAGAAAGATTCTCCCCCCTCTAAATCTGATGATGATAAGCAGAGGCAGAAAGATTCTTCCCCCTCTAAATCTGATGACAACCAGACGCAGAAAGATTCTTCCCCCTCTAAGTCTGATGATGACAAGCAGTGTTTCACTGCTGAAGGCAGACAGTCATCCATATTGTCAGGTATGTATAGCTCTATAGGTCATTCTATTGCAGCCTGTGTCAAAAAGTGTAATGTGAAAACAGCCCAACATTTCATTTTATAAAAATCCTCACTCTTAGGCTGTGTGCCCACGATGCGTTTTTCAAGCGTTTACGCTGCGGAATTTCTACAGCGTAAACACTTGGGAAACGCTTGGTAAACCTTCCCCCATGGTCTCCAATGCAATTCCGCACTTTCAATGCCCATGCTGCGTATTTTTCCGCAGCGTTTATGCTGCGCTCAAAAATACGCAGCATGTCCATTAATTTTGCGGACGCGCAGCGTAATCGCCGCCATTGACTTGCATTAGAACGCGCTAATTCCGCAAGACTGCATCTGTACTTGCGTAATTGGTGCTTTCTAATGTGCGGATGGTACCCAAGTCTGGAGGAGAGGAGACTCTCATCCAGACCTGGGTACCATAGAATCTGTAAAGAAAAGAATTTAAAATAAAAAATAAAGCTTATAATCACCTTCCGATGTCCTCCCAGTGTTTTGTCCACGCCGTCCGGTCTCTTGCAATGCTCGCGCTGTTGTGAAGGACCTGTCATGACGTCACTGAGTCATGTGACCCATCACATGACTCAATGACGTCACCGCAGGTCCTTCACAGCACCGCGAGCATTGCAAGAGACCGGACGCAGCAGAGATGACACCGGGAAGACACCGGAAGGTGAGTATAATCTTTTTTTTTTCATTTTTTACCATTCTTATTCTTTTTTTTAACTATTACTCGGTCACACTATATAAATCCATGCCGGTTGCATGGATTTAAATAGTGTGACCAACTTGTCAAGCACTTTTCCAAGTGATGCTCAAAATCGTTTGGAAAACTTCTTGAAAAAACGCATGCGAAAGCGCATGTAAAAATGCTGAAAAAACGCTTCTCTCTGGCAGAAAAAACGCATGTAAATCTGCATACGTTTTTTTCTGCCAGAGAGAGGCAAAAACGCTCTGCATCAAATCTGCTACGTGGGCACATAGCCTCATAGGTTATAATTTTTAATGCATAAGAAGCCATTCAGTCTTCTGCCAAACTGATTCTGAATACTGCACCCATGGCTCCATCTAGGCCTATACTGATCCTTATCACCTTAAGAATGCACTGAGGTTTTAGCTAACTTATTTTAAGATATTACTTGCAGGATGCCGCAGTGTTATCATGTTAATAAGGGGACATAGTTCCCTGGCTAGACACCACATATCGGAAAACCTACAGGTTTCATATTAATCAGTTCACAAGGCAATCTAATTCTCAGACCCTCAGGTGGTTTTATGTATATATGACATATTCTCTCTATTATGGTGCAATAATCAATTACCGGGACTACAGGGTACAAGAATAACAGAATTCTATATTAAGATACAAAGCTAATCTTTTAGGAGTTTATAATATACATCTTTTTCTTGTTTTTTTTTATCAGAATCACCAGTTCAGGGGAAAAGAAAATCTGCATCGAAAGATCGACAAAAAACAGAGAAGGTAGAAGAGAGAAGAAGTAGAAGAGGTAAGTGTAACAATAAGCTCCATGTTGCATGATGTCAGTCAGTGAGGAGTCATGTGGAGCAGATATTATCTGTAGGATTACTGACAATGACCCCGTACATCTGTATGGATACGACTCCTCTATCATCCTGTCACAGTGACACTACAGTAGTATCCTCTAATACATACATGTCAAACTCTGGCCCGTGGACCAAACCTGGCCCGCAGGGTGGTTATATTTGACCCACGACAACAGAACCACCACCACTATTTGGGGCCATTATTCTGTATGGAGGACAATGTGGGGCCCATTATACTGTACGGAGGACTATGTGGGGCCATTATTCTGTATGTAGGATTATGTGGGGTCCAAGTTTTTCATTTTGGCCCTCTGTGTGTTTGAGTGTGACATCCCTGCTCTAATATGTAGTCCCATTACTTACATTAGTTATGTCTCTTTGTCTCCTCTCACAGGTTCCACCTTCCGCCGGCTGATATCATCTTGCCGGCGTGGATTATCCAGGGTTGCTCGCTCCATCAGACAAAGCTGCATATTTGCTCCCTGTCATCGGAGCAACACAAACATCTCAATGTGAAAAACCCTTCATGTCTAATGCCTAGTACAGCATGTCCACCATTAAAGATGCACCTGTGTGGAAGGACTTGTACCATCTACCTGTGGCCTTCTGACCAGCAAGTAACATCTGCAGAAGAAGGCCCTCCAAGAACATCTCTTCATTCTTCCATGTAATTCTTAATAAAAAAAAAACTAAAAAGAATCATTTCAAATTGATTAATGTCCCTTTGCATTTAATGTAATACTACTGACATTTATGGCATATCAGTACTAAACATCATATATGTCTGATGAGAGAATATCGTTTCCATGTTTCATGTTAATCCTCTAATCCTCAGCCAAAAGTGGAAGAGAAGACCAGTGATTCTGTTACATCTACGAATGACAGTCAATCCAGGGAAAAACACCTTCTGATCCATACATTTTTCAGGCACTCTGATCCTTTTACCTTCATGTGGCTCTACTTAAGGTTTATGTATAAGAACCAGTTGGATTCAGTACTGGGCATCCTGGGGGTCCCAGCAGCCACATCCCAATTGTTCAACTAAAAAAGACATACTGTATTATAGTGTGATATATATATATATATATATATATATATATATATATATATATATATATATATATATATATACACACTGTGTGCAGAATTATTAGGCAAATGAGTATTTTGATCACATGATACTTTTTATACATGTTGTCCTACTCCAAGCTGCATAGGCTTGAGAGCCAACTACCAATTAAGTAAATCTGGTGATGTGCATCTCTGTAATGAGGAGGGGTGTTGGCTAATGACATCAACACCCTATATAAGGTGTGCTTAATTATTAGGCAACTTCCTTTCCTTTGGCAAAATGGGTCAGAAGAGAGATTTGACGGGCTCTGAAAAGTTCAAAATTGTGAGATGTCTTGCAGAGGGATGCAGCAGTCTTGAAATTTCCAAACTTTTGAAGCGTGATCACCGAACAATCAAGCGTTTCATGGCAAATAGTCAACAGGGTCGCAAGAAGCGTGTTGGCCAAAAAAGGCGCAAAATAACTGCCCATGAATTGAGGAAAATCAAGCGTGAAGCTGCCAAGATGCCATTCACCACCAGTTTTGCCATATTTCAGAGCTGCAATGCTACTGGAGTATCAAAAAGCACAAGGTGTGCGATACTCAGGGACATGGCCAAGGTAAGGAAGGCTGAAAAACGACCACCTTTGAACAAGAAGCATAAGATAAAACGTCAAGAATGGGCCAAGAAATATCTTAAGACTGATTTTTCAAAGGTTTTATGGACTGATGAAATGAGAGTGACTCTTGATGGGCCAGATGGATGGGCCAGAGGCTGGATCAGTAAACGGCAGAGAGCTCCACTCCGACTCAGATGCCAGCAAGGTGGAAGTGGGGTACTGGTATGGGCTGGTATCATCAAAGATGAACTTGTGGGACCTTTTCGGGTTGAGGATGAAGTGAAGCTCAACTCCCAGACCTACTGCCAGTTTCTGGAAGACAACTTCTTCAAGAAGTGGTACAGGAAGAAGTTGGTATCGTTCAAGAAAAACATGATTTTCATGCAGGACAACTCTCCATCACATGCATCCAACTACTCCACAGCGTGGCTGGCCAGTAAAGGTCTAAAAGAAGAAAAAATAATGACATGGGCCCCTTGATCACCTGATCTGAACCCCATAGAGAACCTGTGGTCCATCATAAAATGTGAGATCTACAGGGAGGGAAAACAGTACACCTCTCGGAACAGGGTCTGGGAGGCTGTGGTGGCTGCTGCACGCAATGTTGATCGAAAACAGATCAAGCAACTGACAGAATCTATGGATGGAAGGCTGTTGAGTGTCATCATAAAGAAAGGTGGCTATACTGATCACTAATTTTTGGGGTTTTTGTCTTTGCATGTCAGAAATGTTTATTTCTATATTTTGTGCACTGATATTGGTTTACCTGGTGAAAATAAACAAGTGAGATGGGATTATATTTGGTTTTTATTAAATTGTCTAATAATTCTGCACAGTAATAGTTACCTGCACAAACAAATATCCTCCTAAGATAGCCAAATCTTAAAAAAACCACTCCAACTTCCAAAAATATTAAGCTTGGATATTTATGAGTCTTGTGGGTTGATTGAGAACATAGTTGTTGATCAACAATAAAAATAATCCTCTAAAATACAATTTGCCTAATAATTCTGCACACCGCGTATATCTATATATATAATCGTCTTATCCCGTCTGTCTGTCTGTCTGTCTGTCGGGGAAATCCCGCGTCACTGATTGGTCCAGCAGCAGCCAATCAGCGACGCGGGATTTCAGAAAAAAGATGGCGGCCGTTAGAGGCTCATCTGCGGGACGGAGCTCAGCGGCGATGCAGCCGGGAGATGACTGGCGCGAGGCTCTCATCTCCCGGCCGCTAGCAGCAGAAGAACCCCGACCGGCGAGCAGCCGCTCATCTCCCGGCTTCTCGCAGCGGAAGTAGCCGCACAGGCAGTGGCGTTGACCTCCATGCGGCTAGGGTGTCAAGGGAGGATCGGGGAGCGGCGCTGCGGGTCGGGATACTTCTGCTGCGAGAAGCCGCTCATCTCCCGGCTTCTCGCAGCGGAAGTAGCCACACAGGCAGCGGCGCTCCCCGGTCCTCACCAATACGATTCTGCTCCCCGGTCCTCACCTATACGATTCGCTGATTGGTCGCGGTCTCTGGCCGCGACCAATCAGTGATCTTGGCGCAAAAGTTAAACACCGCTGTGCTGATTGGTCGCGGCCGCTGCCCGCGACCAATCACCGATTTGGACGCCACATTTAAATAGCGGCCACGACCATTCACCGATCTTGGCGCAACATTTAAACACTGCTGTGCTGATTGGTCACAGACGCTGCCCGCGACCAATCAGCGATTTTGGCGCCAAATTTAAACAATGCTCTGCTGACTGGTCGTGGATGCCAGCCACGACCAATCAGCGAGATTGGCGCCAAATTTATACAACGCTCTGCTAATTGGTCGCGGACACCAGCCACGACCAATCAGCGAGATTGGCGCCAAATTTAAACAATGCTCTGGCGCCAAATTTAAACAACGCTCTGCTGATTGGTCGCGGCCGCCAGCCGACCGCGACCAATCAGCGAGATTGGCGCCAAATTTAAACACCACTCTGCTGATTGCGCCCAGTCGGCCGCATACATATTCTAGAATACCCGATGCGTTAGAATTGGGACACCATCTAGTATATATATAAATATATTCACTTGTGGAAAACCCTTTTAACTAGGGCTGTGGTGTCAGTAAGTCAAATTTCCAACTATAATAATTACTAATACCAAATATACTGCAACAAATAATAGTAAATATTCAGCAATTTATGCATGAAAATAATTTATAATATACAATATTAACACTATATAAGTATTTACATTTTTTTCTACCTGCAGTTGGAGTTGGTACGTTCTTCTGATACTAACTCCACAGCTCGGCTTTTCCTTCTTTCCTGCTCCTCTAACATAAAAGTACAGCAATTAATTACGACAAGTTAATCATTTAAATGCTGCTGTCAATCTCTGACAGCAGCACGTAAATGTAACCAGTGCCACTGCTTCCATTTACCAGCTCCCATCTGTGCCCTGTGACATGATCTCGGGGGCTGATGGGTCACTAGGACAGTGAGGGCCCTGTGCCCGCTGTCTTGGTGCTCCTCTGGAGCTCATCTATATGCTGAGCTTCAAAGGAGACCGAGATTTAGGCTACCGTCCCACTATCAGTATTTGGTCCAATTTCACCACAAATGGATTTTTTTCCCCATTTTTAGTACATTGAATAGTAAAATGAATCATTCAAAACTACAAGTAACCCCAAAGTCATGCCAGTTTCCATGGCCCAGAAGATTCTCTGAAGGAAGAGTGTCATTGGGTGACTGCTTCTTTGGTAAATACCATAAACATTAGCACTTAAAAAGGTCCATATGTCTGGAACCGTATAGATGATTTCGAAAGAAACAAAAAAAAGCTCAGTGATAAGAAACAGATGATGGTTATTAATGGAACACACTAACTGGGTCACATTTAAAAGTGGTGTACCCCAGGAGTCAGTATTGGGACTTCTATTTAATACAATTATTAATGACCTTTTGGGGGGTATACAGAGTAAAATTTCAATATTTTCAGATGATCGTAAACTCTGCAAGGTTATCAGTACATAGGAGGATAATGTAATATTACAGAGGGATTTATGTAAGCTTGAGGTTTGGGCTGAAAAATGGCAATTGAAGTTTAATGTAGATAAATGTTCTTGCTTGGGACAAATTACAATGTACAATTATGTACTAAACACTGGGAAAACCATCACTGGAAAAGACTTGGGTGTATGGGTGGACAGCAAACTCAACTTTAATAACCAGTGCTAGGCCGCTGCTGCCAAGGCAAATAGAACCATGGAAGCATTAAAAGAGGCATAGATGCTTATGATAAGAACATAGTTTTGTCTGTATACAAGTCACTAATTCAGCCACATTTAGAATACTGTGTATAATTTTGGTCTTTGGTGTATAAGACGGACATAGTTGAACTAGGACGTATGCAGACAAATGCAACCAAGGTTATTAAGGGAATTGGTGCACTGCAATTCCAAGACAGGTTATCAAAGTTAGGGTTATTCAGTTTGGAATAATGAAGGTTTAAGGGCGATCTTATTACAATGTACAAATATAAGAAGAAACAGTATAGAGATCTTATTAAGGAACTTTTTACATATAGACCTTCAACGATGACAAGGAGGCACCCTCTCCTACTAGAAGAAAGATGGTTTCTCAGTCATCATAGATGGCGATTCTTTACTCTAAGAATAGTGAAATTACGGGACTTTCGGGAACATAAACATCACAGTAAAAGATAATGCCTTACCAACACCAGGTCAGATTACCAGTGCACCGCAGGATGCAGCAAGCCTCCATGATAAAGGCGGGGGCAGCACATGTGCAAAATACTAATGCCGACAGCCACTCACTAACCTACCAATTCTTGGAGGGGGTGGCTGTGTAGTATTATGCATGCACACCGATGGAGTTGTGAGCTTGCGTATTTTGGCCAAAATATCGTCCAATACCTCATGTGGTGTACTTATCTTATATACTATTTTTCATCTTTTTTGCACATCTTTTTGCAGGATGCAGCCAGGCCTCTTTAGTGTTGGCTGGGTGAATTGGGGCGTCTGTCCTGTGGGGGTGCATGTATATAGTTCTGGGCAACCCGCCTGATCTAATACTATGGGCGTCATCAATACGCTGCAAGCAAGACATCAATAGGCTGCAAGCCAGACACTGTGTATCACACATATCTGTGTGACTGGCGCCCTATGCAGACTCCATCGGTGTGCATGTATAATACTACACAGCCACCCCCTCCATGAATTGGTAGGTTAGTGAGTGGCTGTGACGCGCCCCCTGGGACATATTCCTTTTTAGGGGAATACCGAAACCGGATCAGATGGGGGTTGTAGTCTTCCGAGCGGCTGTGACCCGGTCTGTGCCCAGGGTGTCAAACTCAGTGTGTGTGGCAGTCCTACAGATGTTATTAAGTTCTTTATGTCGACTACGCCACCCGTTGTATTGCGGTCACTATGGCCGCCGCTGCAGCAGGGTCCGCTGAGGCTGATGGTGTTGGTGCAGCTTTTGGTAGTATAACCCCCAACGGGTGGGGTATAGCCTCAGGGGGATCAGGTGCAGAGGATGGGGGTTGTGGTGGTGCAGTGTAGACGGCAATCAGAGACAGAGTCGGGTTGTGCAGTTTAGGGTATTTACTTACTGCTGATTTTCCCGGTCACTCTAGCTTCAAGTGACCACCCGAGCCGTGCTGCGTCCACCAGGTCCTGGATTCAGCCAACCCCCAAATAAGTCCGGAGCGTGACCCTGAGCTCTCCTTCTGTCCTTTCCTCTGGCCGTCCCCACCAGTGATCCACCTAGGTCCAGCTCCCTCGGGCCTTCTGTTGGGAGACCCTTGGCCTTGGGTTCCCTGACCCTCCACGTGGTATGCCTTCGGGGTGGATGTGGTGGGTGGCCGTGGCAGATGCTGCCCACGGCCTCCGGTCTCTGGCTAGGGTGTGCTTCTGCCCCCACCAGTTTGGGATCCGGTACCCTGTGCCGACTCTTCACCCGGGGATTTAATTTGGGTTCTTGGAGTCCTCTTTTCTGTTTTCCCCCTCTGGGTCTTTCCTTCTCTTTCTCCTCTCTCACTCTGGGTCTCTCTTCTCCTCTGCTCGCTGACTTGCTCTCTGCAACTGACCCTGTTCTTAGTTGGTGCCCTCCTTATATATCCCTCTATGTGTGAGCTCAGGTGACCAGCACCCAATGAGCTCCTAACTTTACCCAGGCTGCTCCCCCTATCTGCCCCTACACTACATGGGATGTACCACCCCCCTCCCACTCCAGCCAAGGACAGACTCGGTCGTACCTGCACATTTCTAAGTGGGAGTACCGTTGGTCTGCCCTCCGGAAATGGGATGTGTGTAGTGCATGCAGCCTACCGAGCTCAGTCCCACACTCCTTCCTTACCCGGGAGTGGAATATCACACCTCTGGGTTGAGGTGCAATACTCCTGTAGCAGCCGAATCCTCAGGGTGCTACATTCCCCCCTGGTAAATCACAGCACGTCCTCGGGCTGTAAGACAAAAACATCCAAACATACAATTTTTTTTTTTTTCATAAACATATAAAACATATAAAACATCATATATAACATTATATATATATATCAGCAATAAAACTTTTCATAAATAACATTCTCGTCGTCTCTCCTCCTCCTCCGGTCACTGTGCAACTGTTGACCGGGCAAAATGCGACAGTTCCTTTTCTCAAAGGTGGTTTTACGGTAAAACCAGTAGGGGGCGCTTTAGGAAGCGCAACTATATACATGGAATGTGGCCGCTCTCAGTCCTCGGCCAGTTAAGGAGGGAAAGAAATGGCTGCTCACAGTCCTCAGCCTGTGGGATTAAGGGTAAAACGGGTGAACAGTTCACATCAGCTGGTCCCAACGGGGACTATATTTGCAGTAACAGTTTCTTTGTACCCCTACGGGTAACTATATACAGTCTCCTTCACTACCGTCCTCAACGACGGCGTCCTCCTGCTCTTTTCTTGTAGTCAACTGTAGCGTTAGACCCGTCCGGGTCTTCTTGCTCCTCCTCCTCACACCGCAACTCCTCCTCCGTCAGGCGATGCACGTGGAGGGCGTAGGGCCCTTTGGCACACTTGTGCCGGGTAAAGGTGACCTCGTCCCCGATGTAAAGGTCACGGCCTCTGTGCCCCTCCGGCAGATGGGACTCAACGTCTCTGCGCGTGACAAAGACGTCGCCGGAGGTGTTGTGGTCTCGGATGAAGCCCCACCCGTGCTGCATGTTGAACTTGATTACAGTCCCGGTGGTGCGGGGACTGTGCGCTGCACAGGGGTCCCTCCTGGTCCGGCTCTTCTGCTCGGCGCTCCTTATTTGGGCCTGTTGTTCCCGGACCCGCCTCTCTCTCCGCTCCCTCGCAAACTCCTCGAGCTGCTGTCGGCAGCACTCGGCACGCTCTGCTGCAGCTGCCCGGGTTTCTTGAGTGAACCCCATTAGATCTTCTCCGGTGGGGTCCCACTCAAATTGGGTCTCTTCAAGCGGGGGCGAGATCCTTATCACGGGCTTCGGAGCCGGAATCAGGGGTGCACACATGGCCCCAACCCTCCTCTGCTGCTCCAGTTCATAATATTCCTGGGGCCAGATGAAAGGCTGCCCGTCCGGCCACGTGTGCTGGGCAAACAAGTCCTCTCCCAGACGCGGCACCCTTGGTTTTACGGGCGCGGGCGCGGTGGTGGTGGCGCCCGGGTTGCCCAGGCCTTGCGGCCAGGCCTGGGGCACCTGGAAGGTGAAGGGCACCGTTAGGACGGCGGCGCCCTGGGCTACCTGGCCTTGCGGCCAGGCCGGAGGCTCTGCGGAGGTAGGGGGCGCTGTTGGTGATGCGGCGCCCGGGGGTACTAGGCCTTGCGACCAGGCTGGTGGTACTTTCTGCTTGGTCACGCTCGGGGTCGAGGCGTGTGACGTCACAGGGGTCGCGGCTTCCGGTTGGGGCCTAGTCCGCGGCGATGACGTGGCGGTTACGGGCACGGCAGGATAAACTTCGGGCTCTGCGACGGGGAGCTGGGGCAGGTACGCGGTTTCCCGGTTTGGGGTATAGACGTCCCCTTTACCTGCCTCCACTCGTTCGGCTCCCTTCTCGGCGCCGTCTCCGGCCTTCGGTCCTCCCGCGCCGTCCTCAGAGGCGGTCTGTCTCCTCGTCTTGGTTGGCGTGCTCCGGGTCTTGGTTTGCTGGGCCATCTCTCGGCTCCACTCCGCCAATGTCTCTCGCTGTACCCGGGCCATCCTCCGTGCGAGGCCCTCCAGGGCAGTCTGTGCACACTCCCGGTCTCGGGGGAGCTGTGCGAGGACCTCCACTAGGCCTAGTGGGGTCGTGGTTTCCAGCAGGCTCCTGACCAACGGGTCGGTGCTGCTCTGCTCTTCTTCCAGCAGGCTCCTGGCCAACGGGCCGGTGCTGCTCTGCTCTCCTTCCTCTGTCTCTAGCAGACTCCTGGCCAGCGGGCCGGTGCTGTTCTGCTTTCTCTCCATCTCCGGGTAAGCTCCTCCGCTACTCTTCTCCAGGCTTCTTGCCTCCGGGTGCACTCGCTCCAAACTGCTCCAGGCGGCACCCATCTTTGCTCTTTTCTTTCGTCTCCTCCCACTTCGAGGGCGGTCCCGGGGCAACTCGGTGACTGTCAGCTCCAGGGGCAGTTCTTTCACGCTGACAGACACCTCTAGCATCACAGTCTCTGTTGGTGGGGGCGGTTTCCACTTTTGGCGCCATTTTCGGTCCTGGCCCACGATGGGAGGTGGCCTCTTACCATCTTCTGGCACGCCCATAATGGCGTCCGCTCTGCCAAGGCGGGAAATCTTCGGAAATGGCGGGAATCGCTTCCCAGTGGCGGGAAACTCTGCAGATGGCGGGAAAAAGCTGGAAATGGCGGACAACCGGCGGGAATCGACTGGTGATGGGGTCCGATGGCGGGGACCCTCCGGAACCGGCAGGAGACTTCTTTCTGAGGTAAACTTGCACTTTTCTTCAGGCACGCAGTACCCGGGTGTTGCGGGCCCGTAATCCTGCCGACTACGCCAAAGTTGACGCGCCCCCTGGGACATATTCCTTTTTAGGGGAATACCCGGAACCGGATCAGATGGGGGTTGTAGTCTTCCGAGCGGCTGTGACCCGGTCCGTGCCCAGGGTGTCAAACTCAGTGTGTGTGGCAGTCCTACAGATGTTATTAAGTTCTTTATGTCGACTACGCCACCCGTTGTATTGCGGTCACTATGGCCGCCGCTGCAGCAGGGTCCGCTGAGGCTGATGGTGTTGGTGCAGCTTTTGGTAGTATAACCCCCAACGGGTGGGGTATAGCCTCAGGGGGATCAGGTGCAGAGGATGGGGGTTGTGGTGGTGCAGTGTAGACGGCAATCAGAGACAGAGTCGGGTTGTGCAGTTTAGGGTATTTACTTACTGCTGATTTTCCCGGTCACTCTAGCTTCAAGTGACCACCCGAGCCGTGCTGCGTCCACCAGGTCCTGGATTCAGCCAACCCCCAAATAAGTCCGGAGCGTGACCCTGAGCTCTCCTTCTGTCCTTTCCTCTGGCCGTCCCCACCAGTGATCCACCTAGGTCCAGCTCCCTCGGGCCTTCTGTTGGGAGACCCTTGGCCTTGGGTTCCCTGACCCTCCACGTGGTATGCCTTCGGGGTGGATGTGGTGGGTGGCCGTGGCAGATGCTGCCCACGGCCTCCGGTCTCTGGCTAGGGTGTGCTTCTGCCCCCACCAGTTTGGGATCCGGTACCCTGTGCCGACTCTTCACCCGGGGATTTAATTTGGGTTCTTGGAGTCCTCTTTTCTGTTTTCCCCCTCTGGGTCTTTCCTTCTCTTTCTCCTCTCTCACTCTGGGTCTCTCTTCTCCTCTGCTCGCTGACTTGCTCTCTGCAACTGACCCTGTTCTTAGTTGGTGCCCACCTTATATATCCCTCTATGTGTGAGCTCAGGTGACCAGCACCCAATGAGCTCCTAACTTTACCCAGGCTGCTCCCCCTATCTGCCCCTACACTACATGGGATGTACCACCCCCCTCCCACTCCAGCCAAGGACAGACTCGGTCATACCTGCACATTTCTAAGTGGGAGTACCGTTGGTCTGCCCTCCGGAAATGGGATGTGTGTAGTGCATGCAGCCTACCGAGCTCAGTCCCACACTCCTTCCTTACCCGGGAGTGGAATATCACACCTCTGGGTTGAGGTGCAATACTCCTGTAGCAGCCGAATCCTCAGGGTGCTACAGCTGTCTGCATCAGTATTTTGCACATGTGCTGCCCCCGCCTTTATCATGGAGGCTTGCTGTATCTTGCAGTGCATTGGTAATCTGACCTGGTGTTGGTAAGGCATTATCTTTTACTGTGATGTTTTTTGAAATTATGTCCAATGTTCACCATTTTTAATATTCAGACTTTCGGGAACATCATATTGTAATTGTTGATTTACTAAACAAGTTCAAGTATGGCCCGGATGCTTTTGTTGAAAAATATATTACAGGTTATGGGAACTAGATTCTGTGATAGGACGTTCATCCAGGGAACTAGTCTAATTGCCATTAGTGGAGTTGAAGGATTTTTTCGTTAATAGGGGGCAATTAGCATCTGCCTCATGGGTCTTTTGCCTTCCTTTGTATCAACATGTTAGGTTATAGGTAGAACACAATGGATGTCTTCTTTCAATGTACTGTGTGGGGAAATGTATTGTCAGGGGGAATCATACTGTACATCATGCTGTGTGTAATAGGACCGTGGGGGCATCATATTGAGTGTGATAGCCACTGTGGGGCCATGAAAGTGGTATCATACTGTGTGTAGGCATATATGAGGAATTGGACTAGATTAGAATACTGGCATTCGAGAAAGAATGTCACACCGATTGTACTCCCGGGATTATGGTGTGCTGTGTAATAATATATGGTAGCAGGACCCCTCTAGTCTTCATTCCAGGTATACTAACTGCTCAGTGTTACATTGATTTGGTCGTGGAACCAGTGATATGGACATTTCTTAAACGTGCCTCAGTAACTATTTTTCAACATGGAAATGTTAAGCTACATGTTGCAGGTGCTACTGTGAGCAGCATGCTTGACTTAAACATGATACCATGGCCAGAAGCATCTCCGGATTTGACTCCCATCAAGCACTTCATTGGTCGAGCATTGCAAAAGGAGTTGCCGTCAGCAGATCTTGATGATTTGTGTGCCCAAGTGCATTCATTATTCCTCTCTGCTCTGCCTTGCTCACCGCTCCGGCGGTTCCTCTCTGCTCTGCCTTGTCCACCGCTCCGGCGGTTTCGCCCTGCTCTGCCTTGCTCACCGCTCTGGCGGTTCCTCCTGCTCTGCCTTGCCCACCGCTCCGGCGGTTTCGCCCTGCTCTGCCTTGCTCACCGCTCTGGCGGTATCTCTCTGCTCTGCCTTGCCTACCGTTCCAGCGGTTCCTCTCTGCTCTGCTTGTCTACCGCATCTGCGGTTCTGTTCCTGAATCCCAGTTTGTACTGGACCCTATCCAGCCTGCGCTCCAACCTGCTAGTGCCTCCCTGTCTGCACTCCAGCCGTGTTTGCCAGTACCCCCCTGTCTGCATACCAGCCGTGCCTTGCCAGTGCCCTCCTGTCTGCATACCAGCCGTGCTTGCCAGTATCCTCTTGTCTGCACTCCAGCCGTGCCTGCCAATACCCAACTGTCTGTGTGCCAGCCTAACCTGCCCGTTCCTGCATTCCCCGGTGTGGGTCAACAGCTGTGACCGGGGTCTAACCTGGAGTAGCACCTGGTCCCTCTGCTCGGTTCCTCCTTGGTTCACGGAGTCGTTAGCCTCCGTGCGACCTTGGTCGGATCGGGTAGATACTTAGTTATGCCCCTCCAGGCACTCCTCGGTTCATGGTACAGTGGGATCACTAATCACGCTCACGCCAGTCAGTCCAGGCACGAGTGTAACAGTTTTATTTATGTTGTATCGTGTTTGAAGGTTGCCTTTTCCTGATGGCAGGTTTCAGCTCTTTCCAAAGATGCTCAATAGGATTTAGGTCAGGGCTCATAGAAGGCCACTTCAGAATAGTTGAAAGTTTTCCTCTTAGCCGTTCTTGGGTGTTATAAGCTGTGTGTTTTGGGTCATTATCCTGTTGCAAGACCCATGACTGAGACCAAGCTTTCTGACAATGGGTAGCACATTTCTCTCTAGAATCCCTTGATAGTCTTGAGATTACATTTTACCCTGCACAGATTCAAGACACCCTGTGCCAGATGCAGCAAAGCAGCCCGAGAACGTAACAGAGCTCCTCCATGTTTCACAGTAGGGACAGTGTTCTTTTCTTGATATGC